>NC_048303.1:76797705-76921424 GCF_013100865.1 Trachemys scripta elegans
TCTTGCCACTGTGGAGACTCCAGACCAACGAAGAGTGCCCATGGGATTAAGGAAGTGTGGGAACAAAGTCACAGGGATGACAGCACACTAGGTAGAGATACAAAAGAAATCCTCCATGTATTAATGTGGATCTACAGCAATGGTTCTCAACTAGGGGTATGTATACCCCTGGGGTATACAGAGGCCTACATCAATTCATCTAGATATTTGCCTAGTTTTACAACAGGCTACATAAAAAGCACTAGCAAAGTCAGTACAAACTAAAATTTCATAAAGACAACTTGTTTATACTGCTCTATGTACTATACACTGAAATGTAAATACAGTATTTATCTTCCAATCCATTTATTTTATAATTATATGTAAAAATGAGAAAGTAAGCAATTTTTCAGTAACAGTGTGCTGTGACACTTTTGTATTTTTGTCTGATTTTGTAAGCAAGTAGTTTTTAAGTGAGATGAAATTTGGGGGTATCCAAGACAATTCAGACTCCTGAAAGGGGTACAGTAATCTGGAAAGGTTGAGAGCCACTGATCTAGAGGGTACAATCTCATACTGTACTTGAAAAGGAAAATGCACAGCCCTACTGAGCATGCGAATATTGCACTGTGAGGGAACCAATAAAAAACATGGTGAAATGTTCACTGTAAAACTTTCAGGGGATTTTTAGGTACCTTTTTTTGTACACGAGACATCTCCTTACAACTATCATTGCTCTACCACCGAAGCACCCAGATAGTTTATATCTTAGAGGATCATATGACCTTTATAGCATGTTTTACACTATGAATATTAATCAAAGGAAGTGAAAAATTCTAATCTTTTCAGCTAGGCTATTTAAAATATTGCTTTTCTGTATGGAACTCTGCAGGACAGACTGAGGAACAATCTTCCTATTCCTCCCATAGCTCAGCGGCTGACCCCCTGTCTCCATGCAGAAGAAGGGGGAAGAGGGCATAATTGGACCAAATATTTTTAATACTTCTTTTGCTTGTGTTTCCTCTGCTGATTCAGCAGCAGCTGTTAACTGTATTTTTGTTGCAGATCACATAATTTCTGAGGCTTTTATTATACCAATAATAAAACAAACAGTACAGAGCTAGCTTGTAAACTCTTAGGGCAGAGATTGCATCGTCCTTTGTTTTTGAATAGGACCCAACACCACACTGAGGGACTACCAGAAACAGCTACATAAATTATTATGAATAAATAAATAAAAATAGTTTAAAATATATGCCAAATGGAAAAAAAGAATATCAGAATGGGAAGAATCTTCAAGCTTTAAAAGAACACTAAGAGCAAAGAAGATATTAGACATATTTTTATCCATTTTCACTTACTGTTTTCTGTTAGATTTTATATACCACTACTTTGATACTGTCTTTTAATTTAAAAAAGCATCTAACTTTGGCAAGTTTTAACTGGCATCTTATAATACATATGGTATCCACACTTTGTAGAGATTTAGGCATTTTGTAAGAAAAAAGCCATTTTTGCCAGATCAAAACATTCTAAGAAATAATAGCTTCACTTGTGACATCATAGCTAACCACCACAGAGGTTTCGGAATCCCAAATGGTGGTATAAATCCAAACCAACTAATTCCCCCAGGAAATCTACAAAATCTTGCATGAATTTACTACATTATGACCAAATATCTGATGTGGCGAATGGGTTACCATCCTATTTAATCCAATGAAATGAAACCATGTGTGTAAATCATAGCAGAACTGGAATCTTTTGCATGCCTCGTCTTGATATCTTCTATGCAGTGCATTTCTATCATAACTGATAACTGGTTAAAAACAAGAATGATAAACCCCTCTACCAAGCAAGAATTAAGGCACATCACAAAGACAGACAAAGAAAGGAAAACTGGCAAGGACAAATCATCCACGAGGATCTTTTTCATGTTCTCTGAATAGAGTGCCTCTTGTGTTGGCAGTTTCAGCAGAGATGTCACAGATTGCATGGGCAGGGAAGCTCTCTACTCTCTCAAACCCTGCACATCAGGTTCCAGCACAATGGCAATGTAGTGTGAGGAAAATTATACTGTCCATCATTGATACTGTGCTGGTTCTGCAAATAGATACAAGAATTCACTGTCCAGGACTATCTGTCTGGCACCATTCATAGACACCTCCAAACCTGCAGCAATCTTTTGCAGGATGCTTTTATTTTTTGCTGACTTAGTGGGGGAAAAGAGCTGTGACACACAGAAATTGATTGAAATAACTTGAATTACATGTATAACATTGCCTTCTAAAAACAACAGGCGCTTGTTGAAACGTAGGCATTTCTCATTTATTTTCACTTTATCTTGCATAGATGGGTTGCTGCTACTTTAATGGGCAGCACCGTCTACTTAGAAAATCTCTGTGTGCAATAAACATAGGCTTTAAAAGACTATACAATTTTGTACCCTTTATTGTAATTCTAACTACAGCTTGGGACTCACTTTCACTCCAGGTAATCTGGAGCATTGCCCTGTGAGAATAGGAGAGGACTGGCCAGATACTTCTGTTTTATCACTCCCCTGCTTCCAGCCCACACAGGGTGCTCTGCTCTGCCAGTCTGCAGGGACTGCATGAAGACTGGGCAAACCAGGGCAAGGAGCTAGAGGGCTGGGGGCAGACTGCACATCATTCTCCTCACCTGGCCCCATGCAGATTCCCCTGAAAAGGTTATCAGTGTAGGTCCATATTATCTTTTCTACAACGTACCCTCCACTGAATGCCGGGGAGCTGATGTGGCCTCCTGCAATTCCCTGAGGATCTACCATGTTTTGGAAAATGGATCCTGCAACCTTTTCCATGGGGGAGGGCAAACCCTACTCTCCTGACCAAACAATATACCAGAAGCTCTTGGAGAAAATTCCCAGGTTGATTTCTTGCACAAGAGACCCATCGCACATTTTACCAGCACCATGTTAAGGATATTTTCTTGCCACTAGTTTCTAAGCTAAACTCCATTTCTCCCCCATTCTTGTGCATCGACATACCCATAACAAGATTTCAGTTAGCACTGACTGGAAATTTTGAGATTTTACTTCAGAAAGACCAGTAGACTGGTTGGCTGGAAGAGCCACACAGTTCACAATAAAACAAGCATAAATTAAGGCTTATGGGGAAATGCTACTTAAGTTGTAAAAAAGGACCTTGCCATAAGTATGAAACAAACCTAAGGTCTGAGTGTCTGCCCTTCTGGAGTTTCACCTAAGAAGATAAAACGGAGCAAACTCCGTTAAGACCTGGCTCTAAATGTATGAAGCAAACATCCCAGCTGCAGGTATTAATAGGATATCTGTCTGCCAAAGAAAACAGCCTGGCCACTTGTCGGCCAGATTTCATGGCTTTTTATTGTAAAGCTTACAGTAGGCAGGATATGATGAATATCTTGGCAAATGTACCAAAAAAGGGTCTCAGAAATGTCTGAACGCTGAAAAAGGCTGCTGTGGAAGTGTTTTAGCTATATTCTACCTCGTCTAATGTAGTGTCAAGTTTGAATTTAACACACACGGTGTAATGAACTGGTATGTTATACAAGGAAGGAAAAACAGAAATAGAATTTTATTCTTTAAAAGGCTGTTTACATTTTGGTATCAAGTTTCATCAAGAGAGTTAGACTGTGACATATAGGCCTTGCCCTGCAGGGTGGTGCAGAACCATACCACACAAGAGCAGGGGAAGAGCACCGGTGGCATTCTGCCTCCTACAGCATCCAGGTGTACTGGGGGGAGGACAAACTGCTACACTCCTTCAAGGGATGAGGTGTATTCTCACCCACAAGGGAGTAATTAGGGCACAGTCCCTACATTTCCTTAAGTGCAAGTATGGTAATTTTACCCACCACTTACGTAGACCACCAGGCAAACACAGTGGTTCACATAAGCGGTGGGCCCCTTCCCCCTCGCTGAACACCATAGAAGTAGGAGGCAGAATCTAGCTCTGAAAGAGTACATTCTCCTCAGGACACATATGTGTAACTTGCATGAGCACCAGCACATGAGTCAAATGTATCTCTTTCTTAAAAAGAGGGTCATGTATACACTGATAATCTTCAAAATAAACACAATTGTAGCCCTAAGATGACACCTAATATACTGCAGATCGATAAGCTTATGCCAAAGAAGTAGAAAGGGTTTTTGTCAGGTTACAGTACCAGACTGGCACTCAGGAGATCCTAGCTCTCCATGTCCCCTTGGGCAAGTCACTTATTGTCTCTCTGCCAGTTTCTCTTCCTGTAAAACAAGGATGATGATGATAATTCTTCCCTACTTTACATGGGTGTTGTGAGGATAAATTTGTAAATGTTTATGAGCTACTCAGATACTATGAAAAGACTATAAATAAATTTAAAAAAATTAGAACCCTGTGCTATGTAAATGTTATGGGCCAAATCCCCCCAAACAGGTGTCCAAGCTATGTACAGAATGTAGGCACGCACAGACAGTTGTATATACAATATATATCTGTTGTGTATGCCCTGTAATCCTTATTCAGGGAAAACTCCCTTTATTTCAGTGAGTTCTGCCTCAGTAAGAACTGCTAGCTCTGGCCTCCCAAAATACTCTATAAACAGAATGTAGATCTTTTACTGATCTTTCAGAAAAGAAACACAGGCGAGTAATGCAAAGTAATAGTCTATCAGAGAAATAAATGGATTTAGTGCTCAACACAGCTGAGGGAAATATACATTAAGGTAGAAAAAGCATGACACGAACACTCCTATTTATTCTAATTATTGCTGCCAGAAGATAAAATTAAAAAAAAAAATACAAAAGTACATGTGGATGCTTAAGGCCAAAGGATATAGCAGAGAATTTGAAATCTCACCCTCATAGGTGTAAAGCTTACTGTTTTAAAAAAAGGCTGAATAGTCAATGTTACATTCCTATCACTCCCATTGAAAACTGGAGTTTTGCCTGGGTAAGGATTGTAGGTTTTGCCCTTTTTAAGTCAGCAAGTAATGTTTCATCTGGCCTTCCATATTGAGGGAGGCGAAGGGAGTGAGTAGAATACTCAGTAGTGAGATCAGTTTTGTATAACATTTTAAATAAAAAGTAACATTAAAACAATGGACCCTCTAACAACTGAATCCTCCTTCTATACACACACTCTCTTCTCAGACATTTCCTCACAGAGGGCCAGCTCCAGATGTCCTTCCCTATGGCCCTAACCTGCAAACACTTACATGACCAGTTCCAGTTAAGTTCAGTTGTAATCATCTGACTAGGCACTCTATTTTTACTCAGACTCCCATTGAAGCCAAAGAAATTTTAATCAAAAAATGCCTGAGTAAAAATTGAGGCCTGGATTGTCACCTCCAAAATCTGTGCATGGCTGGTTCCTCCCATGCATCAATTTCATCCCTCCCACCCCTCAGACTATGGCTATGTCTATACTCCACCACTGATAATGGCCTGTAGGACATATGTAGCTACATGCCGCAGTGAAAAACAGGCTGCATCCACAAGGCAGTGTGTAGCTATGCATGTCAGTGAAAGGCTGTGGCAGTGGGGAGCTGCCTGTGCCCTTCCCCACAACAGGAATTTTCCCCTGTGATGGGAAAAGGCTCTAGCAGCGGGACGCTCCATGGTTTAAAAAAAGCAGCATAGATGGGGGGGGGGGGAGAGGCAGGGTTAAGGAAGGCACTGCTTGAATGAGTAGGCACATATCCACAGAGTTCAGGGTGTACTCTACTCGCCCAAGCAGAGCCTCACCATCTACACTGCTATTTATACCCATGTCAGGGGGGCATATAGTGTATGTACTCTTCACGCTGCTGAAAAAAATGTGCAGTGTAAATATACGTTATCTCTTTCCCCTAATACACCAGGATGCTGTGTGAAATTTCCCACCCCCGCCCCCTATCTCCCCACAGAGCTTATTTAGGAAGATAATATAAATCTGGGGTTATAGCTTCTTTTCTGCATCAACCTCTCCTCCCCTGACATCCCATCAGGGATGCTGCAGCCAGGGAATCCCTGGTACCATGCCCAGTCACATAGCCAGTGCCTACTTGGGGACAGAGCAGATGCGCTGATGCACATAGTCTTTTCTGCAGGGGAAAACCACAACCCACTCCCTTTTTCCTCCTGGTGGATGATGATGGGGAGGATGGAGCAGCAAAAGGGGAGATTTCCTTCCAAGATACCCTTCTATGGGGATGATCTGGCCCAGAATAAAGACCTCAGGCCCAGTATTAATCAGCACTTGTCCAGATCTTTTAGTGCCTTAGAGGGAAATGAAAAACTAAAAAGGTGTACTCCAGTCCCAAAACACAGGCTATGACTCTGGTAACTAAAATCATTCCAAAGACTGGCCCGACTACATATAGGAGATTTTATTAAACTATTTCTTTACCACCTCGTGATCATTTTACTCAGCAGAAAACATAAGCCAGTGAGCTATAAATTGCAACGCTATAAGAAAATGTTTGAACCTGCATCAGTGGGTGGGAGATAGAGACAGGATTATGTTATACCTTTTACTAAATCAAAAGAACAAGTGACCTTTTTGAGCTTATTGGTTCCGTGTCAAAACATATATGCTGGACCAGTAAGCTATCCCCTTCAACCATTGGCTTTATAGAAATATAAACTCTCTTTATAATGTTCATATTGCAGTATATTAAGTGTACAACTTTTTGTTATATGCATTCTATTTTTCAGGGTGTCAGGTGCCAGGAGATAAAGATTATTTTCCCTATAGGAAACTATGGTTCTTTGAGATGTGTTGCCCACACAGATTCCACACTTGATGCTCATGCAACCATCTGCGTGAGATCAGATTCTTTTGAATAGCAGTGTCTGGTGGGACTGCACCTACATCCTGCACACCCTTTCACTTCCTGTGGCCAAGTAAGGCCACAACCCCCACTCAGTTTCTTCACCAATAAGAATGCCTGGAACAGGACACTGGTCAGCAGGAATGAAGGGCAGGTCATGGGATCTGTGTGGACAACAGACAGCTTGAAGAAGTACATTTACAGGAAGGTAAGTAATCGTTATTTTTTCTTCGAGCAACTGTTCACACAGATTCCACTCTTGGCGACAAGTAGGCAGTTATACCGGTGTCAGGAGATGGGTGAGAGGAGGCCCACTGAAAGAGGACCCCTGCTACTAAATTTCACAGCATGGAAGCTTGCACCAGGGAAAAATGTGAGGACTGAACTCTACCTTTTTGCTCTGCATCATTCTGATATGGGGACCTTCACTAGACAGGCTGCAGAAGTTGCCTGGGCATGGGTGGAGTTACCGCTGACCTGTCCAGCTGAATCTTTCTTAGCTAAGGTATAGCAAGTCTAAATACAGTCCGAGACCTACTTAGATAGCCTCAATGAGGATACCAGTTGACCCTTAACCCTTTCAGCAAATATCACAAAAGAAAGAGTCTGGATGCACATCTGAATGGTCTGATTATGTCCAAACAAAAGGTTAATTACTCACAACATCCAGTGTGCAGAGTTTATTTCTGGTTGTAGAGAGATGTGTTTTGGGGAAGAAAACCAGGAGGTGAATAGGTTGGCAGATGACAAAGTTTGAGATCACCTTACGCAGAAATGTTGGGTGAGGTGGGACCGTGACTCTATATGGTGGGCCTGCCATGAGAGCCTGAATCTCTCCTATCCATCTAGCAGATGTGAAGACCACCAGAAAGGCAGTTTCATTGAAAGATGTCAGAGACAGCATGTAGCCAAAGTTAAAATGGGGAACTCAACAATACCAACAAAACCAAATTGAGGTCTCATGAAGGAGGGGCTCTCAAACTGATGGAAACATATGGGGGAGCCCTTTGAAAAATCTCAACAGCCTGGAGTGTGAGAAAACAATGTAGCACAGAAGAGGGGGATTATTGGAGGATAACATTAGAGATACACCCCAACTGAACTAAGGGAACATCTGGTTTGTTTCAAGTAGAGTAAATATTATATCAGGTATTGGGGCTGTTACTGGTGAACTATTCCACAGGTACTGGGGCTGTTACTGGTGAAAGCTGACATTGCATTGCCCAGATAGAGAATCTCTTCCATTTGGCTCTATAAGTTAGCCTGGTCAAGGGTTTCCTGCTACAAAGGAGAATGTCTTGCGCTGCAGCAGAGTAGCTTTTCTCTGTATCACTCATCCAGCCAGCTTCCCCATAGAAGCAGGGGGCAGGAAGTCAAGTACTCAAACCACTAGGCTGACTGGCTGTCCAACACCCCTGGTACACTGCTCTTAACTGCAGTGAAAGATTAAATAATCGAAGAAAACCTAACAATTTAACTAGTGAAACTTCAAACTTGAAAACTAGTAACTTCATAAGCAAAGAACATTGATATTGTGGGTTCTGTCTCGCACCTACAGGAGGTAAGAAGAAACTGAGCATGAGCTGCAGCTGCCCCATTTTTTTTACCCTTGCTTTGGGAAGGGAGAGGGCAAGAACAGTGAAGGAGTGGCTACAACAGGCACTACTATTCAAAATAATCTGATCTCGTATGCATGGGGCGCTTGCACCCCAAGCGTAGAATGTGTGTGGACGGACAATCACTCAAAGATGAGTAAGTGCTACAATTTTAAGCTCTCTCTACATGAGGAAAATTTTAAAAAATTGCACCAATAACACAATATTGATGTATTACACCAGCACAAATTTCTCTAATGTAGACAGGCTCTTCCTTCTCTCCATCTTAGTACTGTAGGATGCTAGCCAGGTAGGAAATAAAACCTTTTTGATTATTCAAGTTGAAATAACAAGTGCTTCAAACCACACATACTGTTATCTGATTTCAGTTCTTTCATGTACACTGACTTAAACTGCCTACACTCCCTTATTTAAACATCATATACAGTAAAGGGAACATTCTTTACTGGTTCTACCTAGTTCATTCATTGTGAACATTATCTGGGAGAATTGTTTAATAGTCTTTTTAAAAAAAATTATTAAAAAGAGCTTTGGATGATTTAAAGGAACAAAATGCAAAGCATGTTTTAATTGCCCTCTTAAGAAGCAGGGATATCCTTGAACAAGTTCTCCTCTTGGCATTAGTATACTTTATTTGATGCCAGGCACAAACATTACATGTTCAGATTTCTGACCTACAATCAGCCAATATAAACTCATGTAAGTATTTGGATACACTGGCATCCAAGACACTAATAAAATGCAACTCCATGCCATGCTGAACAGGTCATTTTAAAGAAGCATATCCTTTTGAAACATCAGGGGGTAGGGAACAAACAAGTGATCAAACTTGAATGCAAAAACACAACAAAAATAGTTTAAACATTAAAATGATACATAATCTGCTTTCCTTTTATCGTTTAACATAATGAGTATTTTTTGGTTTTGTTTTACTCTATTCTGTTAAACCAAAGAAAAAGAGCAAATTATTTTTCAGTGAATACTTATCCCCAATTTGCAAGTGGTTATTTTCTGTGAGCTTATTACTTTGCTTTAATATTACAATACTGTTTCATTAACTATTTGGATTGTGAGTCTAAAGCAAACCCAAAATGTTTTCCATTATATAATCACTTTATACTCCTCCCTCATGCAAACCTCTGATTGATAGATTTCAGTGTTTCACATCTGTTATAGTGAGCACAGTACACAAACATAGTTTCACAGTTTCTTTAAAATGTGACCTCAAGTATTAGCACATTCATTTTGAAACTGGTTTACTTTTTGTCAAGAATGAATTGTTCACATCTCTTCTGCCTCAGTCGCTAGTGACAAGGTGCCATAAAATGGGATTCAATCTAATCCTAAATGTATTAGTACAAAGAGCAATTAGATGGTAATATGATTGATAGTAAAGGGGATGCATACATATTATCAATTCATTGTCTAGTTTAAACTGAAAAACGTAGATGCCACTAAGATCTGGCTTTAGTTACATCTAATCTATTAACTTTTTTGTGACTCTCAGAGTGGAGAAGGCCCCATTCTCAAGCCTTTGTCCTCAGAAAATATAACTAGCCCTCACCTTACTAGTGGGAAGGGAATTAAACAGAGGCATTCTTTCACTGTCCTGAAAGTCAGGGCCACAGGGAAGAAGAGGGGGATCTCTGTTTCTTCAGTCCAATGAGCCCTATGTGAGGTCCTCAATGACAGCTCCCCTTTTGAAAAGCC
Source organism: Trachemys scripta elegans (assembly GCF_013100865.1). NCBI lineage: Eukaryota > Metazoa > Chordata > Testudines > Emydidae > Trachemys > Trachemys scripta. Next base: position 76,807,821 of record NC_048303.1, read on the forward strand.
ATGTTGGAACACCACCTGGCCCATTCAGTCAGACAGCCAGGAAGATATTGGGAAAGCACCACACTTTCTGCTCATTCTGTTTATCACCTCCAATGACTTAACTGTCATATTTACCACGGTGGCGTGTGGAGTCTGTGACATTACTCCTGGAGATGAGGTGGCTGTGAGTGCCAGCAGACACACTCCATGGCTACCTCAAAGTGAGGGGCTACCCCTCAGGATCTGCAGAAGCATCAACTACAGAACCTGGACACAATACAAAGCTGCTGAAGGCTCTGTGCAGCAGACATTGCCAGGACCAGGATTTGATTCATTGATCTGAAACTGTATCATAATGGTCACCAACGAATGTTATCTTTGTTCAGGTGCTATCTTTTTCATTTTAAAAATACCTTCTTTGGGCCTCTCCCTGCAGCCTTTTCTTGAGAAAGACTCCCACTGGCTCCCAGGAGAATATTGTCAGACTGAAGATACCAGTCAGGCCTTCCATTCCCTTCCACCCTATAATGTATTGCTCATCCACCCTAAAACTCCCACTGATTTTATTGGGCATTGCAGGTGTGCAAGGAATGCAGGATCTTGCCCTTGGTGTACAATGTATATAGGCATAATGTGTAGAACCCGACATTGAATAAAAGCCTCCACTCAGCAATTTAAAAAAAAAATGGAGCCAAGATGGCTATAAACACTAACAAAATATACTATTTCTAACTGGCACAATATCCAAACAAAATGTATATTTGTTTAGCATGTAATTGTCTTCACTCCATTTTTCAATTGACAAGCTGAAGATTAGTCTGTTCAAGTTTTCTCAAATTTTCTATTCACCATTTCAGCTTATTATTTATTCTAACTTTAATATATTTGTTGGTGATATGATTGCAAGTAAATACTTTTGGATTTTGGGCAGATTACTTATTGTCTGAGACTTGTTAAAGTTGGCTTGAATGCCCATTGAGAAAATATACTGTGTTGCTAATATTTTTACAAGCATAAATAATTCTGTTTCTATTCAGATATCCTGTAATAATTTTAATAGGTGGGACTGTCAGCACTACCAAGTACTAAGGTTGCTCAACACTTCCCATTATAAACTCCTGTTTTCAGTTGCTTATAATTTTTCCAAACTTCTATCTCAGACTGAATTTTTTTGTAAAATTTTTAGCCAAAACAGTTCAACTGTTTCTGAGAACAAGATTAGGGGAAAGTATGCTGTTTTGCCCATGTTACAAAATTCTGGCAACCTTTTCTCTGGAAACATCTAGTGCACCCCCCTGGAGAGACCTCAAGTTTGGCAGGGGCAAGCCTTTGTGTCAGGTATGTGCTGTTTGCAAACCTGCCGAATTTGGACAGATTTTCACGTTATAAGCATTTGAAAATCACAGTTCACACATTCTCAGTAGAGACTTGCTAGAGCTTAGAATCTTCTGAGCTTTTTACTGCTGTCATAATGAGCACATTTGCACCTCTCAGAACTCTCTGTGCTGACTGAAACTGTGCATTCACCATCCCCACAGAGTGACGAAGCATGCTCCAGCTGAGGGCTACAGGGACTCAAAAGACCTTTTCCGGGAATGACTTCTCGCAACTGCTGTGGGCTGGAGTGGGGCCAAGCACCAAACAGAGCAGGGAGCTTGCTTCTCCTGTGCTCTCAATGATCCCTCTCTGCTGACACCCAGGCAGTGTGGAGGAGGAAGCCGTCTAATTCAAACACAGAGGGAATAAGAGCTGGTGCAGGGGAGAAGACAATGAGTCTGGTGAAACTGGAACTGGAAATGGTGGGAGAGGAAAAAAAAATGGTTATTAACCTGTCCATAACTGTTGTTCTTCGAGATGTGTTGCTCACGTCCATTCCACGTTAGGTGTATGCACGCCACGTGCACCATTACCAGAGATATTTCTCTTGCTGGTATTCGTCCTTCTTGGCAACCAACCCCAACAGAGGGGTAGGAGGGTGGGCTGTGAAATGGACACAAACAACACATCTCAAAGAACAACAGTTATGGAAAGGTTAGTTGACCCTGGGGAAACCAGAATGGCCATTGCATAAGCCACTGTCCTCCTGGCAAGGCACCAGCAGGGGGACCCGCACCGATGTCCAACGGCATGTAGGATGGGTACTGATGGCTCTTAAGCTAAACGTAGGGCCAGACTCAGATGAAGAATCATCTTTAGGCAGCCACAGAGAAGCGGTACCTCACTTTGCTAAAGGTCCAGTGACCAGTGGCGGACCAGGGAGGACTTTGAAGAGGAGAGAAGACACTGATTCTCTCTAGAGGGTAGCAGAGGGCCCGGTGCCAGGAAGAAACTCTGAGCACCATGTTCCCTCCTGCTCAAGGTCAATGGAGCTGACTTAATGGGGTCGGCGGGACTGGGAGTGACAGTAAGTCTCTGGCTGCAGTGAAGCCCTGTGAGAATGAAGGCATCGCAAACCTGCTGGTGCCGCGATGACCTCCTGGCATCGGCAGGGGTTCCTCACCAGACTCAATCTCATTGGAGTCGACTGTGCTGTCATGGAACTGGGCTGGAAGAGTGATCCGACGCAGGTCACACTCCACAGCCTTCCCCCTGCTTGCCTTTCTTTGGCACTGGTGAGCACCCTCTGTCAGTATGCTGCTTTTTATGCTTCTTCCTCGGCACCAGAGATGGAGAGTGGTGCCAGGATGTGCATGGTGCCAGAGGAGTGCTTCGCACCGAGGCCAAAGTACTTGGTGCCAAATCTGAGCAGCTTGGTTATGAAACCGGTCTAAGAGCGGCTTCCATTAGGATAGCCTTAAATCTAATCACTCTGTCCTTCTTGTTTCAAGGTTTAAAGTCCCAACAAATTTGCCAGCAGTTTTTCACATGAGATTCTCCCAGACACTTCAGACAACTGGAGTGCGAGTTGCTCATGTGCATAGGTTTGCCACAGGAGGCACAAGGTTTGAAGCCCGGGGACCAGGGCATATCCATTCCCAGGGGCAAAGAAAGCACCTTAATGATAAGGGGAGAGGGTACTAATTATTTACATAATCACTATTTACAATATATACACTACAGACAAGTATGGAACTGAGAAGAAGAAAAAAAAAACCCACTGATAGGCACCTTGCTGAAGCAAGAGTAGATGTTCCAGTAACTGTCATGGGCGGTAAGAAGGAACTGAGAGGGCACATGGCCAGCGGCACCCCTTACACCAGCACATAAGCACACAGACTAGAGGGCGCTAGAGCTGGTCCGACGGATACCACTGAGGGAAAAATCTCCCTTTATGCTGAACACGGCACACACATGCCTAACATGGACTGGACATGAGCAAGCACTCAAAGAAGAACTGACTGTGAATTGGAGGGGGAGACTAGGACTGGCTGGATATGAGCATGTGAGCTGGAGTGAGGAGGGCAGACTGGGACTGGTTGGGCGGGGAGGCTGGGACTGGGAGCTAATGAAGGAAATGGGAGGAGGAGGGAAGGAAATTAAGATCAGATGTTGGAGGGAAGTGGGGAGTCTGGGACTGGCTGGACAAGGAGACCAGGACTAGGAACCAGTGGTTAGGGAATGGGGGAAGAGAGCTGACAAGGACCTGAGGTCAGGGGAGAGAGTTGAAATTGAGTGGGCAAAGAGACTGTGACAAGGAGTCCGAGAGAAGGGAAATTGAGTGAGACTGGATGAGAAGCCCTGTAAGAGAGGCAGGGGATGAGAAGCCCAGTAAGGGAGACAGGGGGATGAGAAGCCATTGTGGGGGAAGGGAGAGACAGACTGAACAAAGAGCTGGAAGGGGAAAATTGGGACTGGCTGGGCAAGACGACTGGAACTTGGTGTGGGGAGAGAGAGAGAGTGGGAGTTGGGAGGAGATTGGGACAGCAAGTCCAAAAAGGAAGACTAGGAAGCTGGGAATGGGATGAGAAGCCTGAAAAGCGTAGACTGGGACTGGGCAGGCAAGGAGCCAAGAGTAGAGAAGAGACTAGACAGGAACAGATTGGAGGGGACAGAGCAGAAGGGGTCAAGCTTAGGCAAATGGGCAGAAGAGTCTGTGCCCACAAAAATACACACCTCTCTCAGCCTGCAATGGAACACAAGATTTCTGAGTCTCACCATTCTTCTACTGTCAGCAAATATCTGTGAAAATCTCTGATATATATTTGTGTGTTATTGCTCTCTAGTGCTTTTCTACACAGAGGATAATAACCTACTATTGCTATCAATTACTCCATTAGCTCAAGGCAGAGATCTGTGTAATGTATCTAAAGATTCCAATCCTGCTGATGACCCATGCTGGTGACAATATGTTGCCACAAAATAGAACTTCTATTTTTTCAGGGTTTTTTTTTTAAACAAAAAAGGAAAGTGCACACAAAACATTATATTAAAAGAACATTATTAAGGTTTCAAAGTCAACCACTCAAAAATGTAGAAAATGCCAAAATTAAAGCTGCATGGGTAACTTTCATTCACCCCTTCCCTTGTGCATGTGCATTAGGATACAGTCACATACGATACACAAATCACAAACTACTTTTTCCACAGGACCCCTAACTGTTCCAGTTCACAGAATGGATTTGCTCTGGGGATTCATAAGGGTTTTGTAGTGAAGGAGAGACAGTTGTCTGTAGGACCCTTCCCTTTTTGGTTGCAGAATTTAGGAGGTGTGTAGTGAATGGGGCAAGGGACTGCAGGAAGACAAAGGATGATCTCATGGATAAGACAGCTGTATGCTACCTGGAGACCTGGATTCTATCCCTGCCTCTGCCACAAAATTCCTGCATGATGGTAGGCAAGTCACTTAAACCAGACTTTTCACACGTGGCTGTTAACAGTGTGTTGCTCATTTACTGGGCACGCAACTGGATAGATTTGTTCTCTTCCTTTGCTCAAATAGGCACTATAAATTTTTCCTTTATTCTCTAACTCCAGATCATCACAACGTAAATGCTGTGATTTGCACCTGCAATATAGGGGACACTGAATTGAAATGATTAAAAAGTGACTATTTTTAAAAAAGTAAGTGTTGAAATAATGTGGCCATTAAATAAAATACCCAAGTAAAATCTTGACCCCACATTAGTCAGAGAGTTTGGCCACTGACTTCAATGGAGTCAGGATTTTTTTTTTTTTTTTTTTTTTTTTTGCTTCTATACTGTTGTTTTGAACAGGCTTTTGGGCAGGTTGAGACCCACAATAACAAATATTCTTGGGCTCACCCATCTTCCTCCCCCACATTTTTGCAGGCAGGGAAAGGTAAAGCATGACTTTCAAACCTCCAACCCCATGCTCCACCTGCTCCCCAGATTCCTGCAAGTGCCCAGAAAACAAGCACCCACCACCTGACCTGGCTCCTTGCCTTGCCCAGATGCTGCTTCATAGCTTCTGTGAAGATAACCAAGGTATTCTAGAGTCAGGCTATTCCTGCTGCTCCTCCTGGCCCAGACCCAGATAAAGCCTGGCTCTTGTGGAGTCCTGCTGCAATTTCAGTCTAAGCCCTGTCATTTTGCAGCTCAAACCACAGATCTGAGTCAGAAGTTATGCATAATGCAGTATGGACATGATAGTGTTACATTAACAGACCCTAGTCGTCAGCAGGCGGGATTGAACCGAGGACCTCTGGAGCTTAGTGCATGAGCCTCTACAGCATGAGCTAAAAGCCAACTGGCTGTTAGCTAAGGCTGTAGAGCAGACTCATTTAACTCTAAGTGGTCTCGGTGCCACTAGATGGGACACAACACCACACCCAATAGGTGTGTGGGTTACAATAGCATGCTGTAAGTCTCATATTCAGCAACTGTAAGCCCAGGTTTACAAAGCCCAGGTGGACATTCAAGTGCAGGTTTAGAAACACCAGATCCACAAGCCCAGGTCCCACAGACCTGGGTTTACAATGCAGTGTAGGCATACCCTACAAGGCTCCTAATATTCCCTGACCCTTGCTTGTCTGTGGTCCAAAGGGAGGCCCCTTGGTCTACCTGTCAGGGTTCTGGAACTCCCCGGCCATTTGCACAGGGGCAACCAGCTCCCGTTGCTTCTCAGCCATGGTGCTGGGGCCTGGAGAAGAAAAGGCCCTGCTAGCCTCAAATTCGGAAACAACAGCAACTCTGAATATTATTGGTTAACACCTTCTTGAAGGGCTTGGGGAAGAAAATGCACACAAGCTTCTCCCAAAGCAATGCATGAGCGTAATGGCATCATGCTAGAAGACCAGGAGAAAGGAAGTGAAACTGATCATCAACAAAAGAGGAAAACTGGCTATACAGAAAATATTGTCAAATGCATAAAGTAAACAAACTGGAAAAGCAGAGGGAACAAAATCCTTTAACTTTTGTTGTAGGTTTTTTTTGTTTTAGTCTTTTTAATAACGTTAGATATTTTCTATAACATAGGCAAAATATTTTTATATGGAAATGTAATTCATTCTGAATTCTGTATCCCTGTATTTGATTGCAAGCAAAACTACCAAGCTAAGACTACTTCAACATTTGGCCATAGACATCTAACCACATCTGTTGGTTTTTAAATGAACTCAACTCAGTATCAAAGAACTAGTAGCTTACTTAAACTGCCTCCTAACGGCAAACCAAAAGACTGCACTTTCTCTCCTATCAGACTTGAAAGTAAAGTTGTCTTTGCTTTCTAAGAAAATGTTTGCTGGAACAAGTAAAGTTCCCATATTCTTGTTTCTTTTTATCACATGGTAACAGTAAATCCACACAAATAAATCTTGAAATAAAACTGATGTGCATCAGAAGGTAAAAAAAACAAACAAGTAATAATTTTAACTGTAAACATATTTTCACTACTGTGTACATCTAACACGTGCAACCTACAGTGACACCTCAAACAGTTCATAAATTACTAGAACAGTTAAGATTATATATAGCACTAGAGCTATATACACGTAACAGTTTTCCATTACATTGCTTCGAAAATTCACAAAGCTTTTGCCCTTAAACAATCAACGTGTTTACCAAGTAAGCAAAATCTATTTGTAGAATACACAATGTTTGAGTCTCAATTGGATTGGTAAATTAAAGCAAAAATTAAACTCTACTGCACTAAAAGTATATAGTCTCCTTTGGGGCTTGTATGTACCCAAGCCCTTCTTTAGCAGAAACTGTATGTAGTAGTAATTTCTCAAAAAATCATCAAATCAGTTGTTACTATGATCAGTAGGTTGAGGTTACTCACCTTTGTAACTGTTGTTCTTCGAGATGTGTTGCTCATATCCATTCCAATTAGGTGTGTGCGTGCCGTGTGCATGGCCGTCGGAAGGCTTTTCCCCTAGCAGCATCTGTCAGGTTGGCTGTGGAGCCCCCTGGAGTGGCGCTTCCTTGGCACTCAATATATGATCCAGCCGACCCGGTGCCCCCTCAGTTCCTTCTTGACGGCTACTCTGACACAGGGGAAGGGGGGGGGGTCGGAATGGATATGAGCAACACATCTCAAAGAACAACAGTTACAAAGGTGAGTAACCATTTTTTCTTCTTCGAGTGCTTGCTCATATCGATTCCAATTAGGTGACTCCCAAGCCTTACCTAGGTGGTAGGGTCGGAGTTAAGGAATGTTGACTGAAGCACTGCTCTACTGAAAGCCGCGTCATCCCTGGACGATGGTGTAGTGCGAGGTGAAGGTATGTACCGAGGACCAAGTCGCTGTCCTGCAGATTTCCTGGATCAGTACCTGGGCCAGGAACACCGCTGACAAGGCCTGGGCCCTAGTGGAGTGTGCAGTAAGAGTTGGGGTCGACACCCCCCGCCAGCTCATAGCAAGTGCGGATGCAGGACGTGATCCAGGAGGATATTCTTTGAGAGGAGACCGGGAGGCCTTTCATCCGGTCCGCCACTGCAACTAATAGCCCTTGCTTGTTGATGTAGAACATGGGCGAGGTGTTTTCCATGAGAACCGCCCCACTAAGACCACGCAGTTGAGCCTGGAAGGCTTTGAAAGCAAGGCGCACTGCCATCAGCTCCTTGACGCTGATATGGAGGGAGAGCTCGGCCCACGGCCACAGGCCCTGAGTCTGAAGGTTCCCCAGATGAGCTCCCCACCCCATAGCCGACACCTCCGTGACCAGGGACAAGGAAGGCTGAGGGCTGTGGAAGGGGACTCCCTCGCACACCACTCGAGGGTCGAGCCACCAGTGGAGGGAGGTGAGGACCCGCTCCGGGATGGTGACCACCAAATTCAGATTGTTGCACCCAGGGCGGTAGACCAAGGCGAGCCATGCTTGCAGCGGCCGGAGTCGGAGCCTGGTGTGCCGGGTCACATATGTACATGAAGTCATGTGGCCAAGGAGGCTCAGGCATCCCCTTGCGGTCGACGTCAGGAATCGCTGAAAGCCTCGAATGATGCCCGCGATGGCTTGGAAACGGGAGTCCAGTAGGAGGGCCCACGCCTGAACAGAGTCCAGCACCACCCTGACGAATTCAATCCTCTGGATCAGTTCCAGGGTCAACTTCAGTACATTGAGAAGGAGACCCAGCTGTTTGAACGTAAACCTACCTGCTCTCTGGTGCGACCCAGTCGTTGAGGTGAGGATACACTCGCACCCACCGTCAAAGGAGGAAGGCAGCCATGACTGACATACACTTGGTGAACACCCAGGGGGCTGTGGAAAGGCCGAAGGGAAGGGCCGTAAACTGGTAATGTTAGCGGTTGACCACGAATCACTGGTGCAGCGGATGAATCGCTATGTGGAAATATGCATCCTTCATGTCGAGGGCGGTATACCAGTCTCCAGGATCCAGAGAAGGGATAATGGTGCCCAGGGAGACCATGCGGAACTTCAACTTTACGGTGAACTTGTTGAGCCCGCACAGGTCCAGAATGGGCTGGAGGCCCCTTTGGCCTTGGGAATCAGGAAGTATCGTGAGTACAACCCCTTGTCCCTCAGTTCCCGCAGAACCTCCTCTACCGCTCCCAAAGTGAGGAGCGCCTGAACCTCCTGAATAAGGAGTTGCTCGTGAGAGGGGTCCCTGAAGAGGGACGGGGAGGGAGGGTGGGAGGGCTGGTAGGAGCAGAATTGGAGAGAGTATCCTGCTTCCACCATGTGAAGGACCCAGCTGTCTGAGGTTATTTGGGACCATGCACGGTGGAAGTGGGATAAACCATTCAAAAAGGGCGGAGAAGGATCTGGGGTAAGTCTGGTATGCTGTTCTCAGGCATCCCTTCAAAAGGCCTGCTTGGAACCCGACGATGATTTGGTCGGGCCCTGGCCTTGCTCAGACGGGGGATTGGAGGGCTTCCTTCTTCCATTCTGCCCCTGCCGCCTGTAAAAGTCCTGCCTCTGCCAAGGAGGGTAGGAGCACTGCTGCAGCTGCTGGGGCTTGAAGTGTTTCCGCTGGGTTGCTGGGGTATGCATATCCAGGGACTTCATGGTCGCCCTTGAGTCCTTAAGGCTATGCAACCTAGAGTCAGTCTGCTCTGCAAACAGGCCCTCCCCATCAAAGGGCAGGTCCTACAGTGTCTGCTGCACCTCAGGAAGCAGGCCAGAGGCTTGCAGCCACGAGGTGTGCCTCATGGCAACCTCTGAGGACAAGGTGCGCACGGTTGAGTCTGCAGCGTGCAGTGAGGCCTGCAAAGAGGTCCATGCCACCGTCTTGCCCTTGTCAACAAGAGCCCCAAACTCCTCCCTGGACTCAGGAGGCACAAGTTCCTTGAACTTCAGCATGGAGTTCCAAGAGTTAAAGTTGTAGCGGCTCCGGAGAGCCTGTTGATTGGCAATCCTGAGCTGGAGCCCACCCATGGAGTACAGCTTGCTGCCAAACAAGTCCAGCCACTTGGCATCCTTCGACTTCGGCGCTGGGGCTGGCTGCCCATGCCTCTCCTTTTCATTCACAGCCACAACCATCAGTGAGCAGGGCTGTGGGTGCGTGAACAGATAGTTGTACCCCTTCAAGGGTACAAAGTATTTATGCTCAACCCCCTTAACCATAGGGGGAATGGAGGCCGGGGTTTGCCAAATAGTTTTGGCATTAGTCTGGATGGTCCTGATGAGGGGCAGAGCCTCCCTCGACGGACCTTCCTGGGCCAAAATGTCCACCACCGGGTCCTCGGATTCCACCAGCTCCTCAGCCTGCAAATTCATATTGTGGGCCACCCAGCGCAGGAAGTCCTGATGGGCACAGTCTATGGGGGGCGACCTGGAGATGGAGTTATGGAGGTGCCCGCTACAGCCTCGGCAGGGGAGGAGGATGAAGAGGCCAAGGGGGGGAGAGGGTCATCCTGACCCTTTGCTCCACGGGGGCCCGATGTCCCATGTCGCTGACTGCAGGTGCAGGCTCGGGAACCGGAGTCAGAGGGGGTCCTGAGGTGGGGAGGAGGCCCAACGTTTCCTCCACACCTCCAGGAGCGGGCCGACTAGCTGAGGCTTCCGGCACCTGTGGTTCAGAGGTGGCTGACCGGGAAGCTCCAGACTGTGTACCTTGGGCCTGGTGATACATCCATGGGGTCCAGAACAGCCACTGAGCCTGCCACGGTCCTGCCCCCATATCAGGGTGGTTACGATTTGACTGGCGGCAGTCCCGCTCCGAAAACTGCGACACCGTCTCCGAACCTGAGGAACAAGATCCGAACCGCGAGAGCCAGGGTGGCGCTGAGCGGAGCTGCACCAGTGTGCGGCGTCGCGATGCTGGGGAGTAGTGCCGGGACCTGGAACAGTACCGGGACCTGGAGCGGTACTGTTGCCTGGTGCTGCGCCAGGATGGTGAACGGTGCTTGGATCGTTGCCACATCCGGGACCTTCTCCGCAACATCGACCAGTGTGCGGAGCAGCGCCACGATCAGGACCGTCAATGCAATCCGGAGCAGTGCCGCGAGTACAACCAGCGCCGCGATAGGGAGTGGTGGTGGGACCGGGAGCGGTACCAAGGCTCGGCCAAAGGAGCTGGCAGTGCCGATGGTCGGATCAACGCCAGCTTTCCTCGAGACAGTGCCATCCGCGGAGGCACCAGAGGCTTGGCGTGGAGCAGAGGAGACCCCGGTGCCGTCATGGCGATGAGGTCCCTCACAGCCGCAAAGGTGTCCGGGGTGGAAGGCAGTTGGACTTTCATAATACTGCGGGTTGTGGAGTCCAGCGGCACAAGACTCAACGGTTCCCCTAGCGGAGCCAAAGTCGATGGTGCCATGTCCACGACCTTCGCTCCCGGGTGCTCCCCTCCAGGATACACCACGGTGGCTGGTTCCAGAGGGGTGGGTCTCTGCGAAGGAGAGCCGTCCTTCTCCAGCTTCCGGAGTCGCTTCAGTGCCAGGGAATGGGAGTGGTGCCGGGTCGATGTCACCGGCTTCGGTACCGCGGGTCTCGGCCAGAGTCCATTATCGTCCACTATCACCGCCAGGGCGCTGTGCACCCAAGAACTCGTTGCTGGGTCCTGCCGCACTGAAGTAGGCTGGGATTGAAGGGCCGCCTCCATAAGGAGCTACTTCAGGCGAAAGTCCCTCTCCTTCTTAGTCTGGGGATGAAAACCCTTGCAGATCCTGCACTTCTCAACCTGGTGAGCCTTCTCCAGACACTTTAGACAAGAGACATGGGGGTCGCCTGTGGGCATGGGCTTACAGCAGGATGTGGAGGGCTTGAATCCTGGGGACTTGGGCATGAGAACTCCGAAGAAAAAACAGTCAGGATGGAGGGTAAACCCCCAACCCAATTACCACTAACTACAACAAAAACAAAGAACTACCAACAAAAGCAAACAACAACTATCTAGAACGCTAGGGAAAACGTAGAGAACTTGAAAAGCAAGACGCCACAGTTCCAACGACCATCACGGGCAGTATGAAGGAACTGAGAGGGTGCCGGCTCGGCCACTCCAGGGGGCTCCACAGCCGACCTGATGGATGCTGTTAGGGGAAAAACTTTCTGACAGCCGTGCACATGGCGTGCGCACACCTAATTGGAATCGATATGAGCAAGCACTACTAGAATATTTTGAACTTTTAAAAAAATAAACCATGATAATATAATTGCTTCCAAATGCTGTACATTCAGTCTTTTCATCTTAATTTTTTTTTTAAACTTTGGAACAGGATTATTTTCTGCTTTATTCAGTTTATCAGGTAAGCTGGCAAACTGTCTAGTAGAAAGTATGAAGAACAAAGCAGATACGCATGATGTGATGAGCCCAATAACGATGACTGAGCACAGCAGAAATACAACCAGTAGTGCCTCCCTACATCAAACATAGCTAAAATTCTCTGTCGTAAAACCCAGAACTTTGAAACCTTTTTCTTTCTTTACCAGAAAGGCTCCAATCATGATCCACTGTACAAGTCTCTAAAAACACAGCACAAAGAGACACTTTACTTTGAGTCAATGATCACCATTTAGGAATGTTCTCAGACACTATACACTTACCTTCACATTTCTGAGTTGCCTCATTCTGTCTGTGACCAGCAGGACACTTGCATTCATAAGAGCCAACTGTATTAATGCAGTTTCCTCCTGAACAGACCCCTGGTATAGCCTGGCACTCATCAACATCTATAAAGAGAAAACAGTTTGCTTGAAATCAGACATTGCTTGAATTACAGTTGTGATAAACAGATGGACAGCTCCATCTTTGAAAGAATTCTGAAAAATAACCATTATTTGCATTACCTCACTTTTCTGCATCTCGTCGTGAATTTGGAGACCACGTTGTCTGGCACTGACCCTTACCCATGCTCTCCCCTAAGCTATAAATTGTGATATATTAGATAAAGCATGCAACATTCAGGGTCTGCTAGATTTGACAGATTTGTTAGTGTGGAGCTCCACAGTTGTTAATTGTACTTCACTCCATTTTCATTCTTCCTTTGCAGTTCGTCTATAGTAGATTTCTACTGTGCTTTAACATGCACTATTTCCAATTTAAATTGTGTTTTCTTCCCAACTTCATTACAACATAGTTCAAAAACCATATATCCTGCTAGTGAAATACGAGAACCAACATCATGCCCATAATGTTAGTTATTGCAAGCTCATTCATTGCAAAATTAGGCCAAGTGGGCAAAACCCTTGCTTTTTAAAAAAAATTTTTTTACAGTATACACAATAAGGTATGAGCCAAGAACTTTTCAAAAACACCTATTACAATGCTATACTTTTAAAGTGCAATAGTTCCACACATGTAAAGCATTTTCCATATAGATGAAAACATCCTGTATTTCTGTAGCTTACTATCAGCACAGTCCCAATGACTGAATTTGGTACTGCTAAATCAGATGAGTAGTTAAAATAATACAGAGTATCTTACAGAGATCTCTCTGAACTAACCAGTGTAGGCCAGAGCCATATAGAGGAACTCTTTGTACCAAAGGTGGGTGTAGGTGTGGGGGGGGGAGAGTATGGAAAGCAAGCTTCAGGCTAATGCATGACATATACATTCAGATACTTAGCCTCTCATAAGCTCTCACAGCTCTCCTTTCAAAAGTTCATTTAAACTACAGCGCTATGAAATTTTGGAGTTGTATGTTTATTAATTCCTTCACAATAAATAATTTGATTAAGTGCCCAAAGGCTCCACTCCACTTCTGTGAACTCTGGGGAGTCAAAACCTGCAGATCCTAGCTGTGTGGAGGCATTTCCATTACGTGGTACCTTTGTCTCCAAAAATCTCAGACGTTCCTCTATGGGAGCTCAAAAGACATCCATATTTGTAGGTTTAGATAAGGCAGTTTGGATCAGCGTTGGGGCAACTGTGCTGCTCCCCACCTCCTTACTGATAGAGCAATGAAAAGAAAACTGAGTCCAAACCCATGCTGTTTCCTAGCCCATATGTGGGCATAACCGACATACAGGAGAACAGAAAGCTTAGTGATTATAAAAGATGTTGGAATTGAAACAAACTGCTTTATTCTTTCAAAAAAAAAAAAACAGATAAAGCAGATGTAAAAGCAGTGCAAATTTCTTCACTCTGCATCAGCAAAGTACTATGCACGAACCTTGTTCAAGTTCAAAAGTTAGAGGGTATTCCTTGGTCTACAGTCCTAGATTATGGTCAGATACCCACAGTTGGCTTTAGCATTTTTGCGTGGTCCTGTCCTGTCCCTCCGACTCTGATCACTCGACTATGCAAAGGACTGGTTTTAGGATTTTGATGAGGGCATTCAAGATAATCCTTTTTGGCACCATAAATCTTCACACTACCACCAGCCTCCTCTTCTGAAGAAGAAGTAGAGCCCAGCTGCTTGTACTACTTATCAATTTTTTTAAAATATCAAGGACAATTTTCCATACAAGCAATAACAATGAGGGCCACTAGGCCTCTGGGCACCAAAGAGCTTTATGTGCATTGGGGTGAGTTTTAGATTACTCCTTCAATTATTTAAATATAGAATCCAGAGTAGCCAGCAACATTAAAAATACACTGTCTACTTAAAAGTAACACTTGTATCTAAAACTTCCTTTATCGATTACTGATAAAAGAACCCTTTAGGATTATTATAACTGAAAGGATTTGGGGGAAAATATTTTTTTCAGTTGGTTTAGTGTGCACATTAACAGCACTCAGTGCACAGTCACTTCTCTGTTTCCCGTACACAGTCAGCCAGCCTGCCCCCTATTCAGTTTGTGGGGTGGAGGTTTCTAGTTTTGTTATTTTTGGTTCGTGTTGTTTAAATCAAGCACTAGGAAGATAAAACTATTTTAAAAAAGAAAAAAAGTGGTTCCAAAAGCATCTACTTTTCCCTCTTTCTTTCACATTGACATCCATTTTATTTGGCTTTGACTCTCCTCTACCCCTACTCTTTCCAGTGATGCACTGCCAATATTTTAACAAAGTCTTGTCCTTTCCCACCCCACCAAAAAAACAAACGAACAGTAAAAAACCTCAGCCTCGTGACCCCAGTTTTCTGTGTTGTAGATAGGTTGGGTGACTGATTTTGGGATGAAGAAAGGAGGCAACACTGCTTGGCAAACAAACGTATTTTAAGTACATTTGCTGGAAGTGTTTATACTTTTTTTCCTGTAACTGTCCTTATTTCACACAGCAGTGTGCAAATACATTATTTAGATCGTGCGTGTGCTGAAGCTCTTATAAGGGGTGGGGGTTCCAGCATATCCTTCCTGGGAACATTTTTTTCTAAAAAACATCACTTAGTGCAATCTGATCTACAGTAACTCCTCACTTAAAAAGTCGTCCCGGTTAATGCTGTTTCGTTGTTACATTGCTGATCAATTAGGGCACATGCTCGTTTAAAGTTGTACAATGCTTCCTTATAACATTGTTTGGCGCCGCCTGCTTTGTCCACTGCATGCAGGAAGAGTGGCCATTGAGCTAGCTGGTGGGGGCTTGCAACCAGGGTGGACCGGCAGGCCCCCCCTCCATCAGCTCCCCACTCCCCTAAGTTCCCTGTGCGGCAGCTGCCCAGCAGGCTATCAATTGCCGGCAGATCAGCTGTCCCTCCCCCCACTGCCATGTGCTCTCCTGCCCTCTGCCTTGGAGATGGTCCTGGGAGCCTCCTTCTTGCTGTGCAGGGGAGGGGGGAAGAGGGGGACTAATGTCAGGGTATCCCCCTCCCCCCTGCTCCTGCCCCCCACTTGCCCCCCTTCTCCATATACAGAAGGGAGGGATACACAATAGGGCTCAGGAGGAGAGAGCTGGCCGCAGCTGCTGTCTCAACTTCCTGATCTTTTTAAAGGCAATGTACTTAGAATGTGGTGTCAGCGTACTTAAAGGGGCAATGCGCATCTCTCTCTCTCACACACAGGGTGTGTGCCATGCTGTCTCCCCTCCCTCCATTCGTGCTGCCTTGCACAGTGTGAGGCTACATTAACAACGTTAATCCTTGAGGGCAGACCCAAGTGCTAGTTCATCATTTAGTAGTAAGGCACTCCCTGGGAAATATCCCACCCTCTTACCTCACCACGTCAACCAAGCTTCACAATCATCATTGCTGTGTGCAGTATTAAACTGTTTGTTTAAAACTTATACTATGTGTGTATATATATATATATATATATATATATACACACATACATACACACACACACACATCTCATTTTTTGTATGGTGAAAAAAATTTCCCTGGAACCTAACCCCCCCTCCCCCATTTACATTAATTCTTATGGGGAAATTGGATTCGCTTAACATCGTTTCACTTAAAGTCACATTTTTCAGGAACATAACTACAACGTTAAGCGAGGAGTTACTGTATTTGGAATTCAAAATTGTCCCTTCTAATTGTGAGGCCAGTGAAGTCAGACCTGGCAGGTCTGATTTAGCAGTATCCAGAGAGAAGATAAGCTTCACTCATACCAAACCCACCCAATAGCCCCCTCCAGCACATAATTATTGTATATGGCCTTTGACTCTTTTGCCTCAAAATGAATTTAAGATGCTGAATATAAATGCACCCCGTCAGTTATTGCTGCTTGTTTAAATTATGCTACCTCAGCAAAGTTGTGGTTAAAAAGCAGATTAATTTGAAAACAGCAATATCTGAGTTTACTGGTGGCCTTCACAAAGACGATCTCTGTTTGAATCTCATAAGAGTACACTTCACTGTCTTATAAGCCAAAGATATTAAGTAATTATAAATTAATTGCAGTAGCAGCAGGAAATGAATAAGTTCCAGAAGCAGAAATGGTTTCTTTCTGGCCTTGAACAAAGTTTTAGAATTCATGTAATTCCATTAATTACAACTTTAATCCACATGGTTTGGAAAAAAATCCATTATTTTTGAAAGGGGAGGAAAGAAAGACCACCTCGGGGATGGTTATTTTACACAGCCCACTGCTGTACAAAGAAGGAAACCTGTCCAATGAAGAAATATGAATACAGTCTTGCTAAGTGAGGTACTGATCCTGCAAAGCCTCAATCACATGAGCTGGCTTACATGTTCAGCAACTTCTAGGAAAGATGTTAATCCAAATGTGTGCGTGGGGGTAGGTGTTATATTTTCACTGTAAGGGAATTGTTTAAAATCATTTTTAATATAAAGTGAATGAATACATTAAGCACCATTGTTAGTTAAAAGAAATAAAACCTAGAGGGCTAAACCTGCAAGTAGTTCCTTTTTATGGGAGTAGCTCAAGTCAATGAAACTATTACTTGTGTCTCACATTACACAACCCCCTCCCCTCGCTTGTCCAAATAAGGGTTTTTAGAATTATGCTATTAGCCTTTTGGAATTTGGAAAGGCTAGAGAGCAAAGTTAATACAATATATTCTTAAAATGGCTTATTCAATGAATTACTTTCTGAATACCATTTTAAGCCACGGGAATCATTTGTCTGCATACACTACAATTTTGAGATCAAATAGACAGGGGATCAAATAGACAGGTGGTTTGGGTGTTTTTGTTCTACCTTGTCAGCCAGGTTTAACTATACCTCAATTTCAACATTATTCATTCCCAAACTGTTCATGCTTCTGAGGGCCAAATGAATAAAAAGCATTCTTAGGGCCATAAACACAAAATTAAATGAATTATCCTTTAGGCCCGATTGTATATACCAAGAGATTCAATATGCTAAAGATTAGATAGAATGTTTCCATGTGTTCATGGGTCTGCTAATATCTGGCAAGTGAAAAAAGGTTCTTTGCTTTTTCAGACAGTTTTCTGAGTAAGTGGTAACCGCCTGCAGGATTTGCATTGCTAACTTTACACATGCAACTCTGAAAACCTAGCCAACTTCGGCCTCTCTCTCTGATGAGTGGACAGTTTCTCAGAGAACCCTAAAGATAAAAAAAAAAAAGCTTAGGGAAATAGAGGCTCTTTCAAATATACTTAAAGAAATGCTGTCAGATAGTTTAGACCCTAAATTTAGGGGAAGAAGCTTGGTTTCGTTGTTTTTTTAAACAAAAAAGTTTTACTAAACAGAAACAGTCTCCTGAATGTTCTATTTTCATTTAAATTAAAATAGATTTGGTTGTTTTTTAATTAACCTGGTGCATGAGAACCAGAAAGCTAAATGGCCTAGAATACAGTTGAAAAGACTAGCCTTTTCTGTGTGCCCTAGATGAGTAAAATAATGCAAAAGTAAATAATCAGCAGAAATGGTGAAAAATCACATTAAATTATTAAAACAAGAAAAAAAAAAACCTGAGGTATTATCAGTTATTAGGGATCTGATCCTGAGAGTTATGGCATTGACTTCAATGGGATCCAGATGGAGTCCCAGATAAGGGGACACCTGTTTTAAAAGGGTCACTTTAACACACAGTAGATCTTCAGAACTGACCTATCAGGAAAATAATATCGGTTGTTTTTCCATCATGAATTTGAAGTTTTTATGTATTCTGCCATCTCTGACTGGATGTATTCTTACTGTATCATTTCTCAGCATATCATCTCCTGCAGCTCTGTCCCATTTTCATAAGAACAATGGGCAGCAGGAGGGAAGATGTTTGGGAAAACCCTTGAAATTGGATTAGCCACTCGGTAGTGGGGCAAAGATGTAGGAGCTCTCTATTTCCTTTCCCTGGTGCTAAGAATCACTGTCTGAAGAGGAAAGGGAGTAGCTAAAAAATGGACTGTTAAGAAATGTTGGGAAGATCTGAGAAATCTTCCAGCGTGGGATTCCTGCCACTACCTTGCTGCACAGCCATGTAGTAATGGCAAGAAAATATTTTCAATTAAGACTGTCTCTTGTCTGAATACTTTGGGATGAGGGACTGTCTGATCTCTTGGGAACATGACAGGTGTCATTTCTATCCTTTCCTGAATTAAAAATCAGTCATAAAGCCTATTGTTGAAGCAAAAAGAACTGCTATGGGGAGATTTAAAGATTTGGGTTATTTTTAAATTCCTCTTTAGGTTGCCATGGTATCGTTAATGAATGAATAAATAAATAAATCTATAGCATTCTACTTGTTCTGCAAACATAACTGACTAATCCACAAAAAATGCCAGCCATCCAGCTGAGTACCTCTCCTAGACCTGAAAAGGAGCTCTGTGTAGCTCAAAAACCTGTCACTTTCACCAACAGAAGTTGGTCCAATAAAATATATTACCTCATCCACCTTGTCTCTAGCCAGCCAGCTAGGCTTTTATCCTTTACAGGCATAAAGAAGTGAAATGAATGGCCCAAGGCCATACAAAAATAAAGGCAGGCTGCATTATTTTTACACCTCTTGTTGATTTTCCTGCTCCAACCTCAGCCTTTGGCTCCTTCACTGTGTAAATTACATCACTTAACACCATATAAACTGCATCAGCACTTACTTCTCTGATTATATATATTAGGATAGATATAGCTATAGATACAGAACTATTTGTTCTTTAAGTAAGGGCTTGTCTACATGGCGTTATTCTGGATAGCTATTCTTGATTAACTCATCTTTGGAAGTGCACACCATACCTTATTCTGGTTTAATTTTCACATATAGATATGGATAAAACTCATCTGCAATTCAGAAAGGCTAACAGTTGTATATAGAAGCCTACCAGAAGTTAGACACACAATAGTTGATACAATTTAGTAATAAGTGAGGATAGCTCCCCACTTAGTACTCAAGCCAATTCCCTCTCTATCTGGACCAGGGACTTTGATGTTATCCTTTGCTGCCTCATGGATCCTCATAAGGTAAATCTGTTCTCCCGATCTTCAGGCTTGGCAAGTTCTGATTTTCTTTGTTTTTTTTTTCATGCAACTTTCTCACCATGCAGCCTTCCACCTCCTTCAAATGGGTTATCTGTCAATCTCATCCACATGTGTCTAATCTGTGTTTTTATATAGTGCCCATTACATCAAAGAGCCTCTATATCATAATGTATCAGTTCCTAATGGTTAGTGTCCAGTTTTTCCATTAATTTTGCTTATGACATTGGCCAAATTACCTACTTAAGTGGAGAATTTAATTTCTCCATTTTTACAACCCTTAAATAAAGCTAGAAATGGATTAGTGCAGAGGTCGGTAACCGGCGGCACGCGAGCCGATTTTTACTGGCATGCTGCTGCCAGCCTGGGTCCTGGCCGCCAGCCCCGCTCAGCCCGCTGCCGGCCTGGGTGAATGGAAACCCGGCCGGCAGCGGGCTGAGTGGGGCCGGGACCCTGGCCGGCAGGAGCCAGCGGACTGAACTCCAGACCGACGGCGGCCTGAGCCACTCAGCCCGTCGCTGGTCTGGGGTTCCAGCCGCCAGCCCCGCTCAGCCTGCTGCCAGTCTGGGGTTCCGGCTGCCGGCCCCTTGCCAGCCAGGGTCTCGGCCCCGTTCAGCCTGCTGCTGACCTGGATGGACAGAACCCCGGGCCGGCAGTGGGCTGAGCCGCTCAGCCCGCTGCTGGTCTGGGGTTCCGTCCACCGGCTCCTGCCAGCCAGGGTCCCTACCGCCGGCCCCACTCAGTCCGCTGCCAGTCTGGGGTTCTGTCGGGAGCCCCTGTAAATGTAAAATTTATTACTGGCACGCGAAACCTTAAATTATTGAAGACTTGGCATGCCACTTCTCAAAGGTTGCCGACCCCTCGATTAGTGCTATCCTCTTCTGATCTTTGTGTATGTGTGACAGGAAGCATCTAGGCAAACAGTGGCACTCCCAATTAGTTTCAGTGGAAGCCGCGTTAGTCTGTATCAGAGGAGGGAGAAGAGGGGGGAAAAAAAATTAAAAAAAACGAGGAGTCCTTGTGGCACCTTAGAGACTAAAAATTCGTGGGCCCACGAAGGCTTATGCCCAAATAAACTTGTTAGTCTCTAAGGTGCCACAAGGACTCCTCGGGTTTTTTTGTTTGTTTATTTGTTTAACTCCCAATTAGAAATCACTAATCTGGTATTATCTTTCATGCCCCCTATCATTTCCACCTCTCGTCTTTGGGGATTTTAGCAACACATATAAAACTTCTTTATTGCAGATGAAGATTATTTAGACTAGATTTCAGTGAATTCAATGATTTCTCAACAAAGCTCATGTTTCTTACAGCCACTGTGCCATAGGTTGAACCTCTAGGGCAGGGGTTCTTGGACCCCTTAAAGGGTCATGAGGTTATTACACTGGGGGTTGCAAGCTGTCAGCCTCCATCCCAAACCCCACTTTGCCTCCAGAATTTATAATGGTGTTAAATATGTTTAAAAAAATGAAAAAGTGGTGATTTAATTTATAAGGGGTCACACTTAGAGGCTTGCTATGGGAAAGAGGTCACCAGTACAAAAGTTTGAGAACCACTGCTTTAGGGTGCTCCCTAGTGGTGAGGGTGAGCACCTCTCTCATCCCAGAAGTCTTTCGCTGGATGTAGACATTTGAGTTGGCTTGCAGTGTGGGGTGTGGGCCTCCAGCTGTGAAGCTTGAGGAAGCAACCCTCCTGGATGCAACAGGAGTTCAAATGAAAAAGCCTACAAAGCAGTCCGGGCTTACCTGACTGTACCCTGCAAGGCAAAAGGAAACCGTCTCTGTGCAGGGGGATGGGTTCCTAACCCTTTGTATGACTATGGGGCCACGGGTGAGTACCCCGAGCTTTAAGAAGGAAAACAAAGTAAAGATGATCCCTCTGCCTCTTCAAAGGCTCCAGGCAGGTGCAGGCAGCAGAGGCTCTTTAAGCAGCTTTCCAGGTAAGCAACTCCTGCTCTGTGAAGCTAGAGAGCTTCCCTCTGAATGCCACCTGGTATTGAACTTGAATCCTCACTTTTAAGGAGCCACCCCCTCCAGGCTCAACAGGCCTCTTAGATGTGCTGGGCTGAGGCTGACTGTGCCCAGAGGCGCTCTTTAACCCCCTTTCCTGGCTGGGATGGGAAGCTGTCTCACCCCACATTATCAATAAGGGTATGTCTACACTGCAATTAAAAACCCACAGTGGGCCTGTGCCAGCTGACTTGGGCTCACAGGGCTTGGGCTAAGGAGCTCTTTAATTGCAGTATAGACACTTTGGCTGGGGCTGGAGCCCGGGCTCTAGGACCCTGACTGTCCCCTGCTGAGCCACCTCTCTGGCCAGGTTCCATGAAGCCCCTGCAGTCAGGTTCCTTGGGCCCTGGTGTAGCCGGAGGCGGCTGGCTTATGTCCATGGCCATCATATTGGACTATTTAGAGAAAAGAGTTCTCCTAGTTATAACCATTCTCTCTTGTACTGTGTTAGGCATTCTCTCAGTTACATTTTGGGATCTGTCTGTACAGAGACCACTGTAACCAAACCATGTTTTCTGAGATGGCTTTGGGAAATCATAAGACTTAATAGATATTGACGCCCACAGGCAGATCAGTGCATGTAGCTGATTTTGAGATTCCCCTGAGTAACAAACTTCCCCAATGTCTTTAACAGGCTATATCCATTTATGCTATTGTTACAAAAAGTAAAAGTGCATATAATGGTTATAATAATCCATGAAAGAAAGAGCAGATTGTGTCATCATCTTCTAGGTGCTGCATATTGACTGTAGGGTTTGAGGATTTCATTGGAGATGTACATATTTCAGTGACACAAAATCTGAAGCCCAATTCACAATCCCAAGCCCTGAATAACTCCAGTTTTCTAAACGTGGCAAAGTGCCATTACCACATGCTACAAGCAGAGTTGTGAAACACTTTATAGCCAATGCAACAAGCACTCAGAGTGGGTTGTCAGATTGTAACCATGCATGTATTGTAATAACAGTTGATTTCAGATCTGATAATGAGCCAGACCTCATTCTAGCTGTGGATACTTGCCCAGTCAGAAAGAGAGATTGCCTTGGGGTCCTAGAACACTGACAGCAAACAAGATCCTGTATTATATGCGTCTTGTGGCCAAACTAGAGAAAATGTACAGAAGTTGTGCACTCTGGAGAGTATTTCTGCCAACTTGGCTGCTAGGGATCCCAGGAAAAGTACTGAAACAACAGTCTATAATTCATTACATATCTCAACTTGAGACTACCACCACCTATGCAACAGAAAGGAAATAAACTCCTAATTATTTGGAATTTCTGCTATCTTTAGCCATTTCATTCTACATGCAGTTTGTTTAAGAATTCAATCAAAGGAAGAAACAGAGAGCAGGCAAGACGGAAACTTTCTTGATATGTCTGCCTTCATCATCATATATATGAGGTCACATGGGAGTGGAACAATCAGTCACTGATTGCTAGAGAAAAGGCAGAAGGGGATGGTGCATCAGACAAGGAGTCTGACAGGTCTTCTCAGTTCTTAGACCATTCCTTACCAGTCAAAGACACCGGGGGCTGCTGCCCATTCACAAAGCAATGTTCCTGGTACCACATCCGCTAAAGCAGTCTTCAGCCTTTGCACCCAACTGATTGACAAACCACAAGTGGCTCCAACTACAAGATCTGTGTGTCCCCAAGGTTGTGCAAATAGGTAAGTAAATAATTAATAAATAGCAAAGATAAAGAACTAGGACCCCAACCACCACTTTACAAAGCAAACTGCTCAATAGTAACACAGAGGCCATCAGTTCTTTTTCTAGACATAACTCAAAGTAAATGGGCATTTTTACTTTAATCAAAGGCCAGAGTGAGAGACTCAGGTTCAGTACTAGCATTATATCATAGCTGGTGGATAGCTCTCTCATTATGTTCTTATAGTTTGTATTCATTTTTTTCTATACTATTAGTTTCATTATTAGGTGCATGTATCCCAGCTAAAACTTTGGTGTTTCCACGATTATTAGAATTTTGTGAATAACAGCAATCATATTATATTTTTTCCTGTGTTTATTATTTCATAGATTCATGAAATCTCTGAAACTTTGAAATAATAAACATTGCAAAATACAAACTGTAATTTGGTTTTAGGTGGATACGTTCTTTTCTAGACAACATTCACGATGCAGTAACCATGACCAGCCAAACCAAAAGGCTTACCTTGACATGCTCCATTGCGGATGTTAGGAATGAAGCCACGACGACATGGCTGAGGCTGGGCAGGACACATCTCACAAGGATGGCCCCAGGCACGTCCGATGGTTGCACAACAAAGAGTCTTCGTGCAAACAATGCCAGTCAGCTGGCCCTGACACATCTGGTTGTTGACCTGAGTGAAACAGGGGCCTGTTCTATAATCTGGAAAAGAAGAATGGAAAAATGGAATGTCTGATGCAAACACAATGTTGCCTCCACTAACTGACCCACGTAGCACAGAGGGAATACTTTTTTTCCCAACAGATATCAATGTAAAGAAAATACCAGCAAATCTTTGACATTTAAATCATGGTCTTGTATGCAGATGTAGTAGTAAACCTTCCACAAAAAGCACTAATTTTTGTAAAGATAAATAAATAAGTCAGTTCAACATTTTGGCTATTATTGAGAAAGATGCTGGAAGATGAAGGGAGCTCATCCCCCAAAACTGAGCTTTTAGGTGATCAAATGAACATCGGCTGTAAAATTAATTATATGAAAAGCTACAAATAAAAAAAAATACATAAACTAATCATTTTATTAACTCCTGGGAGATCTGGGAATTGGGATTTCCTGTTGCTGCGCAAATTCATTACAATTTACCAGAGGAAAATCCAGACCACTGGTACCAATGGGTTCATTTCAGATCAAATGAGGCCATGCAAGAAACAGTCACACAGCTAGCATTCCATTTGCAACGCTTAGTACAAACTAGTAACTTAACTGCATGCTTCTCACAGAATGCAAAATAGTTTATCAATTATTTTCAAAGAGAAGTGATAGGGAAATGGAACTTGTACACACTATGCTGATGAACTAGTGGAAAAAACAAGCATTTGCAAATATGCAATTACAGATGTCACATCAAGTTGGTGGATTACAACATTTAGTAAAGAAAGCGTAACCCCTTCATTTTAAATCCCACTTGTTTGTTATGATTTGCATAACCATGTCTTCACAATTTGTGATTTATGGATAAGAATTCAATATTTATATGATCTATCACAGCCAGATATATAATTTAGCAACTAGCATACTCCTCCACGATAGAATGTTTCCTTTTTCATACAGCAATGGTCAATTGGGATATTTTCCCCATAATATCTACCCTGTATTATTTTGGATTTTTCTAGAAATTAAGCCATGGCACATTTGATTTTGAGATTATTTTAGTTTACTACTGATCTTCATTGTACTTTACATTTAACAAGTAAAAGCATACGCATCCTCAGGTATGGCTGGGCTGTGCTGAGTGCAGGACTGAGGAGTGGAGGAAATGTGGCTCAAAGGCATCCTTGCATTCCCCTTATCCTTGTAGCACTCAATGTAAATCAGAGCTGCTTCAGGACTGTTCAAATTTATGTTTATTTACAACAAACCTGTAGGAGTCATTCCAGATCAACAGAAAGCAACAGTAATTCGTCCATACACACTCCTCCTGTGGCACATCCCGTAGGCTGTGCTGCTGAAAGAGGGTGCCAGCTGATTATGCCAGCCCAGGATTCCCCCCACAGAGGTATTCTCAGCTGCCCACTTATGATGACTTTACATTTCCTTCGCACCAAGGATCGGGCCCATATGGTTTACATTGTGATTAGCCCCATTCACTTCACTGCATGTATTCACAGTGCATAAAGTTAAATGTGTGCGTAAGTCTTTGCAGAATCAGGGCCTAAATTATTAAGAAAAACGTCTGTAATGTTGGAGGATTTCCATCCACCTAGATAGTCTCAAGTGAATAACTATACGGAAATATTAAGGCTTTTGTGCTTTCCCCGCCTTCTCTTCAATACTCAAATACACAGAGCAATATTTTTTGCTACAGTACCTACATTATCTAAAGGAAGTGCTATAGTATCAGCTCCACAACGGTTTCAGTTTCACTGAGGGCCAGGGTTCTTCCCTGTCAAACCAATGGCTGTTGCATTTTCTTAAAAATGTACAGAAATTATATCTCTCATTGATGAATGATAAGAGAAGACAGTGATCTTGTCACACAACAGACTCATTCAGGAACGACTAATATCTGAAATATTAACAAATTCCATAATCCCATTAGGGATTTCAGTACCATGAACTCATTGTGAATCTTGCCTGAATTTTAATTAAAGGCTAAGGATTAGGAAAGAGCTCTATCATATGTTACCATTGTGCACTCCCTTCATGAAAGTTTGTGCAGGTGTCATGCAGCTTGAGGGGAATATCATATGGTACATTGCTTTCAGCTTTCAAATCACTGTCCATAGTCAGGTTACTTTGAGAAAATACAAATGCTATCAGAAGAAAAACAGAATTGTTCAGAAAATAAGAATGTAAAGACGGTAAAATCCTGGCCCCATTAAAGTCAATGGGAGTTTTGCCATTAACTTCAATGGAGCCAGGATTTCACCAGTGGAAAATAACATGCTCTTTAACAAAGACTGGTATTGCAATTAATTACTTACTATCAGCTATAAAAATATATATTCCCCCTGGCACATGAAGCCAATGTTCTTCATATACACGGCAAGAGGTTTTAATACTATTACTTCAGTGAGCAGACTTCCATTCGAATATCCAATTGTAAATACCGCTAATATTAATTATACAAATGATGACCAGAACTGCATTTATTATTTTTTAAATGAGGGAAAATCATTATTAATCCCGTTTATAATTATAGTGCCTAATGGCCATAGGAGCAAGGCCTCCTTGTGCTAGGCACTGTACAAACACAGAGCAGTAAATGGTCACTGTTCTAAAGAGCTTACAATGTAAACAGAGAAGAGACATGCAGGGTGGGGGAAGGAGTGTGCACTCTGTGATGGCAGCAAACATCATGGCAGTTCTGGTTTTTGTTCTGGTTCTGTTTAACCTAGGAGGGGATAAGCTAAATGGAAAGAAAAGGGAAAGGAAGGGGGATTGGGCAGAGTCTAGAGGGTAAGAGAGGCAGGTATAGAGTGAAGCTGTGGTGAATGGACTGTGAAGAAGGAGGTGGTAGAGAGTTGGAACAAACAGCCAATCAGAACAGGGCACAAAAAGTACAGTCAAAATTGCCCAAAACGTTCTCTGACTGTCCAGAGATCTCTGCTTTGGCTGATCTTGTTGCTACTGGCTGGAGGCCCAGGCTGGCTCCTCTCTGCAGTTTTCCCCCAAGACCCAATGGAGGGAGGCACCACCTCGGTCCAAGTGCCTCCAGAGTAGTGGGGATCTGCCCTGGAACAGTTCTGGATGCAGGGGATGTTGGAGGGAGAGATACCCCGGCTAGAATCCACTTTACCCTCTCCCCTCCTCCAGTGCAGTAGTCCCAGAGTTTAAGGAAAGAGGTATAGCCTACTCCTAAATGGGTACTCATGTCTGCATCAAAAGCCAAGTTAATGTGTGCTTGTGTTCTGACTGTCAGCAGCCTACGCATTGCTTTGCATCAGGTCGGGTAATGACAGGAATGACCAGGAGTGATAAGGTTAAATCCTTTCTGAGACTTCCGAACGATCAGAACTCCACACCAACCAGATTCAGAAACACGTGGAGCTGAAAAGTTGTCTTAAAAGGGCATGGGTGGAAAATAATTAAAAGGAAGATCTATGAGCCACCCTACGTGGAAAAATATGGCTTACATAATTAAACTGAATCATAGACTATTGGAGTGCCCTAAGCGACAAGCACTCTGTGATGAGGTGAAAACAGAATGGGGTTGTATTACATGCAAAGTTGTCATAACTATAAAGGGAAGGGCAACAGCCCTCCTGTGTACAATACTATGAAATCCCTCCTGGCCAGAGACTCCGAAATCCTTTTACCTGTAAAGGGTTAAGAAGCTCAGGTAAGCTGGCTGACACCTGACCCAAAGGACCAATAAGGGGACAAGATACTTTCAAATCTTGGTGGGGGGAAGGCTTTTGTTTGTGCTCTTTTTTTGGTGTTGTTCGCTCTTGGGACTGAGAGGGACCAGACATCAATCCATGCTCTCCAAATCTTTCTGAACAAGTCTCTCATATTTCAAACTTGTAAGTAAACAGCCAGGCAAGGCGTGTTAGTTTTATCTTTGTTTTCTCAACTTGTAAATGTACCTTTTACTAGGGTGTTTACCTCTGTTTGCTGTAACTTTGAACCTAAGGCTAGAGGGGAGTCCTCTGGGCTCTTTAAGTTTGATTACCCTGTAAAGTTATTTTCCATCCTGATTTACAGAGCTGATTTTTACCTTTTTCTTTAATTAAAAGCCTTCTTTTTAAGAACCTGATTGATTTTTCCTTGTTTTTAGATCCAAGAGGGTTGGATCTTGATCCACCAAGAGTTGATGGGAGAACGGAGGGAGGATGGTTAATTTCTCCTTGTTTTAAGATCCAAGGGGTTTGGATCTGTATTCACCAGAGAATTGGTGAAGAGTCTCTCAAGGCTACCCAGGGAAGGGAATTAGCACATTGGGAGTGGTGGCAGCGGACCAGATCTAAGCTGGTAATTAAGCTTAGAAGTTTTCATGCAGGCCCCCACATCTGTATCCTAAAGTTCAGAGTGGGGAAGGAGCCTTGACAAAAGTATTGCCATCATTGAGGATATCAAGCAAGAGATGCTCTGACATCATACCAGAGGTTCAGGAGTATTTTAAGGGTCATTGCTGCTAAGAGATTAATTCCTGTGTAACAACTGCCACGCTGGCTCATCAGCAAAGACGGAATCTGGAAACTGCAACATTAACAGCATGAATTTCTATCAGTCAAGATAAATGAGTAATTCTTGTAGCTGCAATAGACTCATATCCTCTGTGGACAAGTTACTAAAAGGAGGATATATAACACACTGAGCAGTGAGTTACCATTGCACAATGGAAACAGTTCATATAACCAAATATAGGGTAAAATTCCTTCCACCTAACTAAAGCCTGAGCATTTGGATATTTGGTTTGTGGAGTCTAAGGACCCTAATGTCTCAAAAAATTTTGAAAGCTAGTTCTCATCAGGTCTGCTAAATCTTACTGTCATAACTTGTTGCAGCACCCCTATACAGATTAGCATGGTCGGGGGCTGGTGCTGTCTGGTATGTATCTGAAGAAGTGAGGTTCTTACCCACGAAAGCTTATGCTCCCAGTACTTCTGTTAGTCTCAAAGGTGCCACAGGACCCTCTGTTGCTTTTTACAGATTCAGACTAACACGGCTACCCCTCTGATATCTGGTATGTATGTCACTTTAAAAAGTTTACTTTGGGGTACTAAAGAGGACACATTGGATAATGTGGACCAACTATAATATGGACAGAAGTATAATTACAAGCTTTGCTATGTAAAAATTTGTGTTCTCCTCAGGAGTGTCTTCCCCCCCCCCCCCAAACACTAGCATAGAGTAATATTTAATTTTGCTAAACTCATGGCTTATTCAAATAAATCAGGAGACCGCTTCTCTCCTAAAAGACCTAAAGGTTCAGTATGTAAATCCTCTCACCTACTCCACACTGCTCAAACATCATAGCTAAGGAGGGTTCATTCCCATAGAGGAGTTTGGGGAAGGAGATAGGGAATATGACCAGAACACAGAGAGACTGGGTGCATGTATTAGGTGAGAGGAGGGGGGATAATATTAGGGGAGTAATGTATTTAGAAACCTGGAGGAGACAGCCCAAATCACTATAGAACTCAAGTTATTATAACCAGAGAGTTCTCTGTTGGCAAGAAGCTGCTGTTCTGCCATATCACTGGGATACTAGGGCACAAGCATTAGATATCATGCTAGCATCTATAGGGCCCGCAGTGGCGGTCAG
Organism: Trachemys scripta elegans; assembly: GCF_013100865.1. NCBI lineage: Eukaryota > Metazoa > Chordata > Testudines > Emydidae > Trachemys > Trachemys scripta. The sequence goes on from NC_048303.1 coordinate 76,837,263, forward strand.
GTCTCACCAGATTCTAATTAGACTCCAAATTATATGTAAAATAATTAACTTCATTCTAGAATTGCAGTGACACTGAAAAAGACTTAGTGATAATAGTAGATAACCAACTGAGCATGTGCACTCAATGCAATTCTGTAGCTAAGTGGGGGAATGCCATTCTTAGATACATAGTCAGGGGAATATCAGATAGGAGAAGGAAGGTAGTATTGCCTTTGAATACTGCATTAACAAGACCACTACTGGAATACTGTGTTCAATTCCAGTGCCCACACTTCAAAATGGATGTTGAAAAATTGGAAAATGTTCAGACAAGAGCTACAAGAAGGATTTAAAGCCTGGAAAACATGCCTTATAGTGAGAGACTATAGAAACAATCTATTTAATTTATCCTAAAGGGGGTCAAGAGATTATTGGATCATGGACTACAAGTGTCTACATGAAGAAGAGATTTCTAATAGATGGCTCTTTAATTTAACAGAAAAATGCATAAACAAGATCCAACAGTGGAAAGCTGAAGTTAGACAAAAAATTCCAACTAAAAACAAAGCACAAATGTTTAAGTGAGGGTAACAAAACATTGGAATAACACACAAAGGGAGGCAATGGATTATCCATCACTTGAAGTTTTTAAATCAGGGCTGGGTGTCTTTCTAAAAGATGTGCTATAGCTCAACAAAAGTTATGTGCTTGATGCAGAAATTATTGGGTGAGGTTCTATGGCCCGTGTTATGCAGGAGGTCAGACTAAATCATCATAATGGTCCCTTTTAGCCTAAAAGTCTACAAAACCATTAATCAGATTTTCCATGTGGGTTTTCCTGTCTTACTGTTAGGTGTTTCTTCATTTGTTCCTTTTTCAGTATTGCTACTGGAACAATTCTGCCAGAGAGCACTGATGGAACATATGCTATAAATTATTTGCTACTTAAAAAGTCTAAATGCCCTGGTGAGAGAAGGTGATTTACTTCTAGCATGTATATTATTCATGGTTTTCTTTGTCTCAGAAAACTGTCTGAGTTCAGTATGTATTGTGACTTGAAGACTGACAAAACTTCTGTAATGATTAAAATTATTAATAAAATGTAAATTTAAAAACAAAATAACCACGTTTTTCTTGGCATAGAAAGCATCAGAATGGAGAAAATGGAAGTAGCATACGGTACTTATAAATTTGTTTTGAAATTACGAACAGCAGTACTGTTCTTTATGTGCATTCTGCATTAACTCAATGGGGATGTCTACACAGCAACTAAACACCCACAGCTGGCCCATGCTAGCCGACTTGGGCTTGCAGGCTCTTTCACTGCTGTGTAGACTTCTGGGCTAGAGCCCCGGCTACACCCTGAGCCCGGAAGTCCACACAGCAATGGAACACCTCCACAGCCTGAGCAGGCTGATACGGGCCAGCCGTGGGTTTTTCTTTGTTCTGTAGACATACCCAATGAGGCTATATATACAGATGTATGGATATTTTTCTAAGAATTTTTTTATTTGATTTTAAAAATAATCAGTTCTGTGCTATGTATGGTTTAAATAACCATGGTTTGTGTCTGCTTGACACAAAAGTCTGTTCTAATGGTGGGGAACATAGGAATTGCTGTTCTGGATAAGACCTGAGATCCATCTAGTCCAATATCCTGTCTCTGACAGTGGCCAGTACCAGATGCAGCAGAAGAAGATATAGAACCCTGCAGTAGGCTGATAGAGACCATGATGAGACCTAATGAGGGGGACTTAATAGGAAGAGATTGGCTTAAGCACTGAAGCATAAGGTTTAATATCCCTTTCAAAATTTGCTGTAATTAATTATGACAACTCTGGATATTTTGATATCCATATCAATATGGATTTGGGGGGAGGGATAGCTCAGTGGTTTGAGCATTGGCCTGCTAAACACAGGGTTGTAAGCTCAATCCTTGAGGGGACCACCTAGGGATCTGGGGCAAAATCAGTACTTGGTCCTGCTAGTGAAGGCAGGGGGCTGGACTCAATGACCTTTCAGGGTCCCTTCCAGTTCTATGAGATTGGATATTAATATGGAGATACACCTATCCTTTTTGAATTTTGTTAAGCTCTTGGTTGCAATGACACCTCTTCTGGCAATGAGTTCTCCAGTTTAACTGCTGCTGTCCAGTAATTATGGTCAGTTCCCCCCGAATAGCAACAAAGAAACATCTGCCAGCCTCAGCAAGATGGAGGGAGGAAAGAGGAGGTGAAAGAGTAAACAAATGACACCCCACGGATTTACACAGTCTCTATTAGAAGTTATTTGGGGGGAACCTAAGCATGGAGCCCCCTTCTCGGCAGGGACGTGCTGACAATATTTTAATAAAAAGCTGTTCCCACATAGATCCGAACCTGCAACTGACCCTTCTTTGGCAGATCCCAGAATCGACACAGAGATCATTGATGCTAACAGGGCCCCATAGGGCACAGAGATCCAAACCCCGTGAAGTGGATTGTGGATTTAGGGCCTAAGCTTGTGAGAACCCTGGTAAACAGGGTGTATCTGTGCTATAGAGATGATTACTGAGGGACTGCAGATTCTCTAACTTTGTCTCTTATTTAAACAAAATCACTTTCTTATAAAAATTAACTAAAGAGGGAGGTAGCCTGGCTTGACAAAACATATTTAACTGTACTTTGCTGGGAATGTTTACACTTTTATTTCTGAAGATTTACTAAGAATATTAAGCATGGTGTTCAGTTTATACAATACAAAAATGGAATTAAGGCCTTGTATAGGGACTCTGAGACATCGCCGCCACCCCTCCTCCCCCTGTGCCCCAGATTTTAAAAAAAAAATCCTGTCATTTGGTACAAACTGTTCCATTCCAAATCTAAACCAAATTTGCCCTTCAAAAGTACTTTAATAATCCCCAGATATAAATCCTGACTGACAGGCATGATTTAGGAGTAGCCAGGAAGGGGATGAGCAAGGAAATAATCTCAACCCTCCCTTCATTTTGGAGACAGAATTGTACCAAAGACTCCAACGACCTCCCAAGAGCTCACTCCCACACATGAGTGCCATTAGATAACCAATAGATGCTTGGAGCATCCAGAAATTAGACTGGACTTAAGGGTGGCAGAACGCTACACTGGAACACCAGGCTCACCACTAGGGCTCACACTTATTTTATTCCACAGGACAAGTAATCACATGGGTGAAATTCACTTCCCTCACAGAGTCCAGGTACTACCACGCACTGTGTTGGGAGTTAAATCCATATTGGCAGAGTGGAAGGATGAAATCCATGCTTGGGAAAAGAAAATACAGTGAAGAGGCTGTGGGATGCAGACCCCACCTGACTGTTATTACATGCTAAAGTATCAGTTGCTGCCCTACAGTAAACCCTACGTGGGATGCAGCAGCTCCCATTCCTCAACCTACCCCATCACTCCTCCCTACCTTAATGTATGGAGCCAGTGTGTAACCTAACTCCACAGAAGTCAAGGGGGCAGAGGTCTCTGTACACAGCTGCCTGCAAACACAAAACCTGCTCAGTGATATAGAAGGGATTTTGCAGTAGACAGGGACTCTCTTCACCAGTCAGTTAATTTAACTCCATTGTGATATGTGTTGCATACCACTGTACTCAGTCATCCTGTAGTGTCATAACATCACAACAACGTGTGAAATAAATTCATAACTCAACTGCACTGCAAGCAAGGTCAGCAGGCCAAGGAATGAACCACCAGAATTTGGGACTGTTCTATGGATTTGGGGATGGTTGACAACTTAACCAGGAATTTTATGTTCATATTAAAAACTGAGGAAACTGAGCCTGGCCTTGCTAAAATTTTTCATCTGAGCAACAGAGAAGGGGTTGATGATATACATTTGTAACTGAAGTTAGACAATGAATCTGAAATGTATGCATATGCAAATATTCTCCTTCATGTACAGCCTGAGTTCACGATCTGCAGATCAAACTGCAGTATGCAAAAACAAGTTTAAACATTAGAAAGGAACAAGGTTTATTTTATTAAAGATTATCTAAAATGGTTTTTCCTTCGATATTTTAATTACTCTAATACAGAAAGTCTTTTTTTTTTTTTTTGCAGTAAGACTGAGCTATAAACATTGAGGAGGTGCCATGAGGGAGGTTTCAAAGATTTAGAACAAGAAGTTTGATGGATTGTACTGATTTAGGCCTGATATAAATAAAAAGCATTTTTTCAAAAGGTGATATCCAACAAATTGGAGAGAAAAGATTGTTGGCTGAAAATAAGAGCTAGTCTCTAGGAAAAAGAGGGACTTGGCAGGGCTATTAATTTCTCTTGGAAAAAAAAAAGTCTGAGCAGTACAACTATTTAGACTAAGAACTTTATATAAACCAAAGCTTGAATAATAAGTCTGCCTTTTTAGGATTTGCTGATTTTCAGCAATTCCACATGCTAAACTCTTAATTTAAACATTCAATGCAGTTAAGTTTGTGATACAGATAAAAAAGACAATTAATACAAAGCATTTTTAAACCAACATTCTGAACACTGAAAAACTCAGCTAAGTCCAGAAAAATCACTTGAGTTCTGTAAAATACTATTTGAAAGAAAAAGGCAAAGTTTTATATTGATCTGTAATATCTAAAAAGGCTAAATCAACTGAAACATTTTTAAATATATAACAAATCTATTCCAAAGGCATAAACTCCTCCATACAGCTGACAACTTTCATTTTACAGGTTAGATTTACTACCAGTCTAGCAATCCCACATGACAGTTTCTGACTGTATTCTATGATGCAATACTTTCCATCACACAAATGGATGTCTGGGATTGATTAGGCAATTTAGCACATGTACTGCAATTAAAACAGGGGAGAGAAAACTTTAATTTAAAGAAAAAACATGTTTAATGCAGCAGTATATGTGGGCTTTATAGATTTTAGCAGAATTCCAGTTTCTACCACACTGCTGTCAGGTTCATTCAAAGCACATTCTTATTTTCCTTTTGCTGGAACTAAGAAGGTAACTGTTTTCCAAAAATAACATTCTAGGGTTTGCACATCCATTTTAGCATAATTGATATTATGTCAGCTTTAAGTATACGAAGGATATTACAATTTTCAAAATATCATCTGCAGATCAGAAAGCTCATTTTTTAAATTAAAAATAATTAAGTCCTAAACACCTATGTATATGAGGAAAACTTTGGCACAGTGTCAAGAAAAAAAATAAAATTTTGTTGCGTTTATTAGTTTGAGCTTGGCGTAGTTTTGGAACAAAAATACATACTTCCAAACTTCTACATATAAAACTAACATTTAAAATATATAACTTTTTCTAAACGTGAAGATATAAATAAAAGCAGAGAAATGTAAACAAATATTTGCTCTTGAGACCAACTAAAAATCATGAATGATGAAATAAGGGAAAGAAATAACTGCTTGAAGAAACGTTTGCCATATGGAACTGCAGTATCATTAAATGAGTGCTAAAGTGCTTCACGCTTGGAATCAAAGTCTCTATCCTTGGAAAAGAACATTCTCCAAATCCTGGCTCCAGCAAGAACTTTAATTTTTTTTTTCCAAGTTTACATCCTTCATCCTACTCCTGCTATCATTTTATAATTGCGCCTATATACTTTGTATGTCTGAATTAAGTCTTGCATTATAATCAAGATACACTGAGTGAACACTGAATTCATAAGCTAACACACTAGAAAAGGTATGCTAAAACAAGCTCAGGGCTTGATTACCGCCAACACCAACACACCCCTTACACCCACCCACCCACAGTAAACCCCTAGGGGAATATGAAATAGGAGAAGAAAATCTCTGCAAAGTTCCCCTATGCCAGAGTTCCTACACATCACTCTAAGGTTAAGGATTTGATGTGTGGGGACCACTGCCTATCATGCTGACCAATACTGTGTAATTGTTTCCTTGTGCTTCCCCATGGGTCTGTCTGTGTCCACTGATTATCTCGTCTTAAACTTAGATTGTAAACTCTTTGGGGCAGGAACTGTTTTTTTGTTCTGTGCTTGTACTGTGCCTAGCACACTGGGGTTCTGGCCCACACTGGGTCTCCCCAGCTACTGCAATGCACGTAATATATAATAACAAAAACCACATTCTGTCTGGGGCGTGAAGTCTCCCTGCCCATAGAGAGATCAGAGGGAGGGCAAGGCCATTTGCACAGAATTTGTGCCTATGCACTGGTCCTGGCTCCCAATGGTCCCCAGATATCCTTGGCAGCAAAACTACGCCACTAAGGAATCTCCCTGGCTGCACCTGCTCCAGACCTTCCTTTAATGGGGATCCCTACTATGGAGGTCTCAACAGGAGAGAGAATATAGACCCAGGCTATATTTTTTCAAGGTAAGCTTTATCCTTTGTCACCATTTCTTTTCTACATATTGGAAAGGAAACACTCCACCAATGTATTCAAATAAATTTCTGCTAAAAAGTCTGTAAAGCTACATGAGTCAGATTTTGCAGTGCTACACCAGAATAAATTCAAATCAGCTCCACTGATAAGATGTGCCAGACTACCAACCAAATCACATTGAAGGGTGGGAGATAGCAGCAACGTAATCCATTGTAACCCTGATTGTGCACTAACAGCTGCACAACTGCCCTGCTGCTATGCCATGGCAATGGATTCCTCCATTCCCTGACCCCTGCTGAACCTTCCTACCCTGCACAAAAACCTGTAATTCAGGCTTGGGTCACAAGCCAAGATTTGCCCCTAAGAAAATAAGATACTGCTTAGCAAAACACAGCCCCTGCACAATCAGACCAATGTTCATTATAACCTTGAATTACTTGATATTCCAAATAGTGAACAGGGCAATGCCTTAGCTATGCCCCTGGGGGTTGAGGGTGGGGATCTTTCCTTTGGACCATGTATTTAATCCAGGAGACTTAAAATTCCACCTATTCTGCAGGGAGAGAGTTAGGGTTTTTTTAGGAACTCAATATACTATTCAGTGGAATTCACCCTCCAAGACTGGAAATCCCCAATAGGCAAGGCAGAATTTTAAGGACTGCACAAAGAATGAGCACCTGGAATACTGAAGACAGAATCTAGAAATCCCAGCTATAAAGCCATCCTCCAAATCTTTATTCGCATCAGTAGTCCCACTGAAGACAGCATAGCTACTTATTTAATTAAAGACTACACATTTGAGTAAGAGTGTTCAGAATCAGTACCTCTAAGCGAACACCCTAACACTTATTATTCGTAGAATCTCTAAACCTAGAAATTCACATTGGGACATTTTTCAATTATTCAGGTGTAAAGCAGCAGTCAGGACAATTACTTTAAACCTGCATTTCGCCCCCGTAGCTGCAAAACCCCACAAAAGCAACGGTATGTAGTTTATTCAAATTTTCCTGCTAGGTGGACCAGTGGTTCGAAGTTTTTTTTAACCACTGGTGACCTGTATTCAAATCCTTGCTAGGTCAAAAGTGAAAACTGAATTTGATGTTTACATCTGAGTCACTATTTGGCCATATCAGTCAGCTTACAGTTTGGCACTGTTAGGCATGACTGGGAGCCTCTATTCAAGTAAGGCATTACACTAAAATATCAGAGGTGTTGTGGGTTAGGACTGAGGTGAATTAACATGTGCCATACAGACCAACTTCACTCTACGCCTGGCTCTAACCAATGTGAGAATTCCTTCAAAATTCACCCAAACTTTTTAAAGAAAAAAAAAAAGAGAGAGAGAGAAAAACTGAAGTTATTTCAATAGCAAATCCTGCTCAAATTAGAGAAAATATACGTTTTAAAAAAATGTAGAAACCCTTTAAAACACACAGTCCTGCAGCTGCACTCAGTCATTAACTTCATGAAAAAAAATAAAATAAAGGGACTTAACTATTTCACAACTGCCAAAGTATCATGTCCAGCTAGAAGAGGAACATTCCCCAAGATGCCTACCATACCTGGATTATCCTGACATTCTGTTGGTTTCAATGCATAGTTCACTAGAAACAGCAGTCAGTGTTTTTATTCACAACACCCTTTCTGCTGATAGGAATAAAGACATTTTCCTCATTTTACAACCATTGGCCTCAATGCTCTAACAGGATCTACCAGTGTGTATCAATTAGGCTCATGTAAAGTCTTCAGTGGGACTCCAGGACCACTGCTGATATTCACCAGGAAGTAGGACAGAAGGTAAAAAGGGGAAGCAATTCTGAATCCACCAAATTGTGTCTATGAAGAGCTAACATGTCACCTTTGCAATACCCTAACCTATTACTCTGAAGCGGACGAAACCAGATTTCCCCTCTAAAATGCAGTTTTTTCCAAGCTTCAGAACAATATGTTACTGATCTGCTTTTACCCCATAAGAGACCTGTTCAATCTCACTACATGCTAAGGCAGACATCTGGACAGTTCTTCTCTACAGAATGGTAGCTATTAATGATAGCTTTCTAAATGCAGCCTAACTAGTGGTAAAGGAAGAGACATTCTAAATTCAAGAATTTAAAATGGACCAAATTTAAAGAACTTTTAATCCCATGATTAAACTTCAATTTAAAGTGAGGTAAGCTAAAATAATAAATTAAAGAGACAAACACGTTACTGCTCACTGACAAAATTATGAAAACTGAAAGACATTTTAAAATTCAATATAATTGTTCGTCATTTATACTTTATTCACTTTTCACTTTTTTTCCCCCAACTTCAACAACAAAAACAAGCTAATTATTTTCACTTTCTATGTTGTACTTGTCAGTTTACCTTTCTGGTTTTCATGCACTAGTGCAATGCTGCAACATTTGGGTTGCAAAAATACAGACAAGTGTTTAAATCCAAACAGTGGCCCTAAATCTGCATTTTCTACTAAAGCAAAACTCCCAGTAGCTTCACACAGTACTACGTTTGAATTTGAGTAACTTTTCCTCAGAAACATCCTTCTGCTAAAAGACAATTTGAGCTTTACAATTTTCTTGCATTTTCCAATAGTAGTCCAAAGTCCTCTATTTACTAATATTGAAAATAACTGTAAAGTAAAGACTAGAGAGCATAAAGTGACTCTTCACTCAGACTCAAACAAGCCAGATGACACGCGTACACTCACAATTAATAATGCAATACTTTTGCCACTTCCACTTTACAACTTTGTAATACAATCGTGCACTGCTGACAAGCATGGGATGACTCATTCAATTAGAATAGCAATTTAGTAGAATAGCAGCCGAAACGTGTTTAAAGCTTCGTATTGGTCTATCAGTATTTCTAAAGGGGTATAAAGTTCCATTATAAGCCAATACAAAGGCAAAACAATACCTCCCATATCCAAATGCTCTTTCCCCCACCGAATTAGTATTTCACAGGAGGCCTGATCCAACTCCACTGAAGTGAATAGGAATCTTTCCATAGGACTTAAATAAAGTTAGATTGTGTCCAAGCTTCTGTTCTCAGTTTTCTCATTCTACCCCCCTCCCCTCAGTAAAACCCACATCCTTCCTCCCCCAACATGTCCTTCTATGTCTTTTCTTGTATTTGTCTTCTTTTTCAAAATGTAAGCACTTAGTGGCAGGAAACATGGCTTATTTGTGTTTTTAAAGCACCATGGGCATTTATGACAGTATATAAATGTTTTATAACAATAAATACCTATAACAGTTTTCACACATATTTCATAGATTCATAGATTATAGGACTGGAAGGGACCTCGAGAGGTCATCGAGTCCAGTCCCCTGCCCGCATGGCAGGACCAAATACTGTCTAGACCATCCCTGATAGACATTTATCTAACCTACTCTTAAATATCTCCAGAGACGGAGATTCCACAACCTCCCTAGGCAATTTGATGCAAATCTCTATGTAGCTCTAAAGATATTGTGCTCATGGTGCCATGACTCAGCTTATTATAATTATGGGCAAATATACTTAATTTAGACAATAAGAAAACTACCCCCACATAACTGACTGGGAGTGGGTATATGAGACAGACTTGTAAAAATATACATGAATAAAGAGAAGCATGTTTATTGGAGAATAAACTCTTGTGGACCAAATTCTCTGCTGGTTTTAATAAGCTGAACTCTCTTGAACTGTATTTACATGAGCAGATAACTGGCCTTTTAGTTTAAAAACTGCAAAAGCTCAAATAATTAAATTAAGAAGGGCTGTTTGACCTGTAAATTTATAGTATATTTGCTCAATCAAGTGACTAGTGAGAAGATCTCTAGTTTTCAATGGTCTTTATTTTACTACAGATTGTAAGAATACTTACTGAATGTAGATTGTCCACATCAGTTCAGTTTATGCAAATAGATTTGAATTGATCTATCATTTAGGCAAATATATGCAACAGTGTGGGTCCAATCCTGGGCTATATCTGAGTTGCATTTGGCACGAGAGCGCAAGAAAGCCAAAGAGCGCTTTGCCTCACCCCGATCCTAGGGTTAGCTGGATCAGGTCAATGACTGGTGAAAGCCACTTCTCATAAGGATCCAGCAGTTGGGGATTGCCAGCAATAGGAATGCCATGGCTACGCCGCTTCCTCCATTCCAAACCAAATCCCTACTCAGGAAGTGGGATGTGGAGTAGCACGGGAGCAACTAAAGCAGCTCTAAGCCATATCAGGACACTTCCAATGGCAGGGCTATGGAGGCATTATGGAGCTTTACATCACCAGAGCGCTACAAAGTTGCATAGCAGGATATGTCCTTACAATAAGAAAATAAAGAGAGGTTGATTATCACATGGGTACTTTAAAAAAAAAGAAAGTATGAACATAAATTACTGCTCTACAAATCTTCAAGGAAGTTAAAGAACTAGTAAATAGATAAAAATTTAATTATCAACTGAGAAATTTGTATAATGTATTCTAGTTCTGAAATGAAGCTTGAACTTTTTCTTTTAATAAGTGCTTTAAAATGTAGTATTTTTTCAGACATCAGTCAATAAGAAATACCTGTAGAGTATACGTTTTAACAGCATTTTTTTCTGTTTGGGTTACTAATCTTCAGGCTTTCAGTCTGCCAAAGTTCAGAAAGAAGTTGTTTCTCAGAAAAGAAAACATTTTCAAGTTTCAAATGGTAGAATTTTTATACTGGAAAATGTCTCTTCCATTGTTACATTTTATTATTATCAGATGTTTTTAGTTAAATTGGGAGGCCTTTCTTAACTTTCCATTTACTGTAGATATTCCAGATTAAGATGGAATTGGGCAAATACTTAGAAGCACTGAACTTTTTGGGCAATGCACTGCTATGTGAGACAGATATATGATGTGTCAGTTGGTATCATGTTTTAAAATATGTATTGAAGTATGATCTACCGCTTACCTTACCAATAGGTTGAAATTAGGTCATAAAATTAACAAAAAGATTTCTCTCTCATTTTAATTTTCATCTAGATTTTATGTTGCAAGGTATGACAAAAAGGAAACAGATTAAATACTCTCTCAAAGTCTTTTCATATATGGCAGCGCAACTTAGATTTAGAACATTATGGAAAGAGCAGAGACAGTTTAATATCCTGGCTATTGAAAGTAACATTTTAGATCAAAGCTGTACATGAGATGTGATCCCCAAAAATATGACTGTAAGGCCAAGTTCTGGTTAGCAGTGAACAACCCATGGAACAGGACTCGTTAATGCAAAGTGAAGCGAGGAATGGAATTACTCATCCCTAAACTAGAGTAGATGCTGCAAACACTGTGTGGGGATGGAAGCAGAGACAATCCTGCCCAACCCACATAAAGGGTTAATCATGAAGGGAACGGAAGAATGGAAAGGAGGAAGCAGGATTCAGGGTGATCCCTTTGTTAGGAAGGCTAAGATGTTTCGTGTAGGCCTGGAAGGCAGTGGTTCCCAGAGGCCTGAGAATTGTAGCCTGTCCAAAAAAAAAAAAGAAAGAGCAGTGTGACGTTATTGATATAATCTGGGACCATATAGATCATTGTTGCAACCAAGGTCCTGTAGTGGCACCCAAATCTTGTATAAAGGGGGTCAAATGGGGTGTCTAAGACAAGGTTATGGTTTACTGGTTATGATTATGCTGTCTATATGTGTGTATCAATTTTGTAGTTGAAGTTATAAATATTGGCTCTATACTGTCTGTATTTCAAACTTATGCTATGCTGCTGGGTGACATCCCAGACAAACTGGTGTTAGCTCTGCCTAGCCTGCTTGATGGCCCATTAAGGACCATCAGCTATACAATGGACCCATTGAGAGAAGGCAAATATGCCTTGAGACAAAGCAAAGTATGCAGGAACTTGCCCATGTGACTCCAGACTCCATTTTGCTGTAATTTTCCACAGTAAGAACAAAGAGGTGTGCTTACACCTGGAAAAGACTATATAAGGCTGATGCCTCATCTCCATCTTGTCTTCAGTCCTGCTTCTTACCTCTGGAGGAACTTTGCTACAAACTGAAGCTCTGAACAAAGGACTGAGGACCCATCCCAGCTGGGGATGTACTCCAGAGACTTGATTTGAACCTGCAGTTTATTCCATCGCTGCTGCAAGCCTGAACCAAGAACTTTGCCCTTACTGTATGTAATTGATTCCATTTAACCAATTCTAACTCTCATCTCTATCTTTTTCCTTTTATGAATAAACCTTTAGATTTTAGATTCTAAAGGATTGGCAACAGCGTGATTTGTGGGTAAGATCTGATTTGTATATTGACCTGGGTCTGGGGCTTGGTCCTTTGGGATCAGGAGAACCTTTTTCTTTTACTGGGGTATTGGTTTTCATAACCATTTGTCCCCATAACGAGTGGCACTGGTGGTAATACTGGGAAACTGGAGTGTCTAAGGAGATTGCTTGTGAGACTTGCGGTTAGCCAGTGGAGTGAGACCGAAGTCCCCTTAGTCTGGCTGGTTTGGTTTGCCTTAGAGGTGGAAAAAACCCCAGCCTTGGGCTGTAACTGCCCTATTTGAGCAATTTGTCCTGAGTTGGCACTCTCAGTTGGGTTCCGCCAGAACTGCATTGTCACAAGCAGCAAGACTTCTCTGAGGAGTAATCTGTAGACTAAGCTTCCCTGTTTACCGACACAGATTTCCCTAATGCAGGGGTGCTGGAACAATTTGTATAGCAGGGGTGCTGAGAGCCATTGAACCAAAACTGTAAACCCTGTATATGATGAAAACCACTTCAAGCCAGGGATGTGGTAGCACCCCCAGAATCTATGCCCTGATGTAAGGGAAAGCTTGGAGATCAGCTCTGCGTGGATTTTTCCCTTTTGAGTTGAACTCACAAACTCTTTGAAAGTCTAGTGAATTTAACTGATTCTCTAGGCCTTCCTGAGGGAAATGAAAGGCCTAAGAATAGCCTGGTAGTTATATTATGGCCTGATTTTCAAAGGTGCTAAGCAATTCCCATTAAAGTCAATGAGAGGTGCAGGTGTGCAACATCTTTGAAAACCAGGCCACTTAATCCTAATTAGTTCTGACAAGTTAAGAATCAGTACAGTATGGGAGAAATGTAAAATTATTATGTAGTTACTCAAAAAGAACAGGAGTACTTGTGGCACCTTAGAGACTAAGTCTCTAAGGTGCCACAAGTACTCCTGTTCTTTTTGCGGATACCGACTAACACGGCTGCTACTCTGAAATATGTAGTTACTGTTATCTGTTCAAATATGCCACTAGCACTAACAGACATTAACCACCTGTTTCCTAAGAAGAGAAAAAGGTGTTCAACAGTGTTCATTGCAAGGCCATGCTAAGCTACTGATTACCAAATCTTCTATCCTGCCTCAACTCTGATTAAGTGTAATGGATATATTTATTCATCCACTGACTAGAGTGATGAATGCTGTTGTCGTCATCCACTTGTGTAGGACATGTAATATTACCATACCACACTTGAAAATGAAATGAAGACTTGCATAAACATAAAGCTGTGAACACATGGGAAAGATTTGCATGCATTAAACTGTGAAGTTAAATTATGATCACAGGGAAATGTTTTTATAAATCCACAGATGAAGTATCCACAATACTGATATAACTGCTTTGTCCTGTAATATTCTGTACACAAAACCAATGTTTGCATTCACAGAAACCAAAATCCACTTATAAAAGTTGGAACTGCTGTTTAAGTCTCATGTTATTCTTTATTGTCTGCTCCTATATAATATGTTTTGGTGCTAATGGTGAAACTGCTGTTTTTGCCTCATATCGACACAGATGCACAACAACAGCAACTCTAAGTTAACTGCACCTAAAGTGATAGCGTACAAGTCTATCCATCATCATTTTGGGAAGAAGTCTGAAGAAAGATCTTACAAGCTCAGAATGTAGAGCTTAATCATGCAACTTTTAACTTCCTAATGTACTAACCCAGGATGCCAGTAAACTTGAAAGAACAATCTAATAGGAGGGCTAACATATTTAGAAGTGGTCACTTATTCTGGGTCTTCCATTTTTGGGTGCTCCGTTTGAGACACTTGGCCTGACTTTCAGCAGTATTGGGCACCTGTAGTTTGCCTTGACATCAGTTGGAGTTAGGGTACTCAATACCCAGGAAAAATCAAACCCCAAGGGTATGTCTAAACTGCAGCTGGGAGGTATGATTCCCAGCATGGATAGACAGACTCACTCTAACGCTGCTTGAGCTAGCATGCTAAAAATAATTGTGTGCACATTGTTGAGGAAATGATATAAAAGACATTCACATCTCAAGAATAGGGCAGGGGTTCTCAAACTGGGTGTCAGGACCCCACAGGGGGTTGCAAGGTTATTACATTGGGGGGGGGGTTCCACGAGCTGTCAACCTCCATCCCAAATCCCGCTTTGCCTCCAGCATTTATAATGGTGTTATAAATTAAAAACACTTTTTTATATATTTAAGGGGAGGGTCAGAGACTTGCTATGTGAAAGGGGTCACCAGTAAAAAAGTTTCAGAGCCACTGGAATAGGGTCAAATAGAATACACTTCAGAAGTCATCTAATGCATGGGAAATGACTGCCTAGGAATGAATACTGCGGAAAGGGATCTGGGGGTCATAGTGGATCACAAGCTCAATATGAGTCAACAGTGTAATTGTTGCAAAAAAAGCAAACATTATTCTGGGATGTATTAGCAGGAGTATTGTAAGCAAGACATAAGAAATAATTCTTCTGCTCTACTCTGTGCTGATTAGGCCTCAACTGGAGTATTGTGTCCAGTTCTGGGCACCACATTTCAGGAAAGATGTGGACAAATTGGAGCAAGTCCAGAGAAGAGCAATCAAAATGATTAAAGATCTAGAAAACATGACCTATGAGGGAAGTTTGAAAAAAACTGGGTTTGTTTAGTCTGGAAAAGAGAAGATTGAGAGGGGACATAACAGTTTTCAAGTACATAAAAGGTTGTTACAAGGAGGAGGGAGAAAAATTATTGTTCTTAACCTCTGAGGATAGGACAAGAAGCAATGGGCTTAAATTGCAACAAGGGCGGTTTAGGTTGGACATTAGGAAAAACTTCCTGTCAGAGTGGTTAAGCACTGGAATAAATTGCCGTGGGAGGTTGTGGAATCTCCATCATTGGGGATTTTTAAGAGCAGGTTGGACAAACACCTGTCAGGGATGGTCCAGATAATACGTAGTCCTGCCTTGAGGGCAGGGGACTGGACTAGATGACCTCTCGAGGTCCCTTCCAGTTCTATGATTCTATGTCTTCCAATGTATGTCATTATGAGATGTATGAATAGAAAGGTGGTAGGTAAGACACAAGAAGTAATTGTTCCACTCTAGTCAGCACTGGTGAGACCTCAGCTGGAATACTGTGTCCAGTTTTGACCACCATATTTTAAGAAAATGTGAACAAATTGAAAGAAGCCCAGAAGAGAACAACAAAAATAAGATTTAGAAAATATAACCTTTGAAGAAAGGTTGAAAGAATTGGGCATGTTTAGTCTAGAGAAGAGAAGGGACATGATAAGTTTTCAAATATGTAAAAGGTCGTTATAAAAAGGATGGTGCTCAATTGTTCTCCATGTCCACTGAAGGTAGGACAAGAAGTAATCAATCAGCCGAGTTTGCCACAAGGGAGACTTAAATTAGATACTAGAAAGAGTTTTCTAACTATAAGGATAGTTAAGCACTGGAGTAGGTTACCTACAGACTGGGAGATCGTGGAATCCCTGGATGTGGAAGTTTTTAAGAATAGGTCAGACAAATGCCTGTCAGGGATGGTCTAGGTATACTTGGTCTTGTCTCAGAGAGGGGGATGGACTAGATGACCTCTTAATGTCTGTTCTAGCCATACATTTCTGTGATTCTATGACTCAAGAAAGATGTTCAAACACAACCATGATACAGTATTAACCTGTATGCACAGGAAATCTGTGCACAACAGCAACACTTTATATTTAGCATCAAGGCCAAACTAGAATTTAAAAAGCACGATTATTTTTACAATACATTGTCAAGCAACTATTCCATTGCTGTACTTATGCAATAGAGAGTCAGACAAGCATTTTGTATGAAGGGTGGCTTGTGTTTAAAGCACTAGAATGGGACTCAGAAGAGCAGGGTCAATTTCAGCTGTGCTGCAGACTTTTGAGGGGGCGAGGGGATCATGGGCAAGTCACTAGATCTGAATGTGCCTTGGTTCTCCACCTGTAAAGTGAGGATAATAATACTTGCTGTATCTGTCAGGTCTATTAAGACTGTAAGCCCTTCAGGGCAGGGACAGTCTCTTACTGTGTATATGTGCAGCCATACAAAACTGGTGCCCCAATTTGGTCAGGTCCTTTTGGCACTATTGTAATACAAATATTAATATTAGAAAGTAAAACTAATTAATGTGTGAGTTTTAGAAGTATGACAAGTTGACTAGCTGGCACACAAACTTCTTAACAGTTGGCTCTAGCTTTACAATTCATTCCTACTGGATGCCTACTGTATTTGAGGTAAAGAAACTGAATGTTCATGACCACCAGGCTAATAAAATCAGCAGTTCAGCCCCTAAACAGTCCTTTAAACTTGATTTTCTTGTATAATAGCGAGTTTGTTGTGAATGAAACTCATGAGCACTGGCTAGCAAAACACTTTTTACTGTGTGAATTTCTGTTTTTCGTTATGGAGACTCCAATCATGGCTCCATAATTACGACTGTGATGAACTCTGCACTTAAAGAAGGGATTCAGCTTCTGTGATATGGATTGGAAAATATAGCATATCTTCTTGCAAATTGAAGCACTTGCTCTCCGGGTACAGAATATATTTTTTGAGAATTTACAAGTAAATCTGTTAATACTGTAAAACAAATATCCAGAATTTTTTATATTAAGTGGGCTCATCTGTTTGGCAGAAGCATTGTTATATCCCCTTTCTTCTTTCACATGATACTACACACACACACACACGCACACATTCAAGTTTCCTCATTTTAGTTTACTTATGAATGTCCTTCAGAAAAGACAACAACAACCTGCATATTTTCCTTCTTAAACCATCAAGATCTCTCTAGAAAAAAAATCCACTTATTTTGGGCCACTCGATTGCTAGTTAAGAAGATGCTTTTCCAAGAATATTTCTTGTGCAGAATTCTTACTTCATACTAGTTTGTCACTGTCCATTAAAAATCTAATAAGCATTAGTGCTTTTTATCCCTTGTTCTCCCTTCTTCTGCAATTTCTTACCTAAAGTTCTTGCCACTCTTCTTTTAACATCTCAACGAGTTCATCAGTATCTCAATATGTTTTCACCTAATACCTCACTACAACTTTCTAAAATGTGCTGATGGTTACTATTAACCCACTCAATCCTTAATGTTTTGAAAGTTGATCATGAACTGGCTTTGAAGGCTTCAGCATTTAAAGCCAGTTCATGATCATTTGCCAAAGGACTTGTCAAGACCTTCTCTCTCTCTCTCAGTTCCTACTTCATCTAGCTCCTTACTCTTTACCTTCACTGCTTTAATTGTATTCAGTCTATTTCTAGACCTCATTTTCTTCCTATTTTAAACAGCTCATTGCTGTATAATGAGTATTTCATCTCTCATCTCTAGAGCCCAGCAAATCTGCAGATATCCATGGACCGTATTTGCAGATCTCGGATCGAATGCAGATACAAATTTTGAATCCGTGAAGGGCCCTACTCATCTCTTTGCATGTATTACATCCACTAGGTTTTGTTTCTTGATCTGTTTAGCTTCTCATCCTTTGAGCTGCTTTGGTATTATTAAATTCATTGGCTAATTTAAACTGTCCAACTAATCCTGACAAGGGGATCAGATGTTTCAAAAATCCACTATATAAAAAGACTCATCTGAGAAAAGCTAAATGAGCATTTTTAAATAACCATTTTTCTTAACACATAACTTCAATAAACTAGAATATTGCAGATCAAGTAATGCATAGACTAACAAGAGCTATAGCAATTGCAGCAGGAATCATATTAATAGCATACTTTGTGTGTTCCAGGAGACTCACATTTCTGTTTTTTTTTTTTTTTCATTTCTGATAGCACTGAACTTTCAGGTTTTCAATGATATTCCTGTCATTTATAGCTGCTAAATTTACTGAATAAAAATCTGGAGCAAATAACCGATGACATTTAAAATTCAGGAAAGTCAGGAAGTCAAGTAATCTGGCCCTGCACTGACTCCTCTAAATTCCAGACAAGTCACAAAAAGGAAGCGGATGCGGGATCGAACAAAGGCACCTCGGGCCCGATGGTCCTCGAGGGTCCGGAGCTCCTCCTGCTTCTCCCGGCACACTCCGCAGAGGGATGGATCACCTGGGCTCGCGGCCAGATGACTGTCCAGTTCTAAGACCTCCCGTTCCAACTGCCCTATCGCCGCATCCCTCTATCGGCTGGCGCCCCGGGTGTAGTCACGGCAGAAGAGCCGGGCGCGCACCTTCCCCAGGTCCCACTACCACTGCACCCAGGGACAGGCACGCCAGAACTCCCGGAAGGACGCCACGAAGCCCACATCCTCCAACAAGCTATTATTAAAGTGCCAATAGGCTGGCCCCCGGCCTCTCCGCGCAGAGAGAGGCCGTCACGGTGGCTAGATGGTGACCTGAATAAGGGGCTGGCCGGACGTTGGAGGAGTGGGCCCGGGAAAGATGGAAGCGTGACATATAGATGCAGTCCAACCAGGAGTGACACGACCGATGGACCTCCACCCGGACAAAAGTGAACGTCGAAACGTCATCCGGGTGGTGGTCGCGCCAGACGTCCACCAGGGAATGATGTTCGACGATCTCCCTGAGGACGTCCGCGGCGGCCGGGTGCTGCTCGGTCCCTGAACGGTCCCGTTCCTCGTGAGTGGCGTTAAAGTCCCCGCCCAGGACCAGGCACTCACGAGGATCCAAGGTGCCGAGGAAGGTGGACGCCTGCTGATAAAAACGCAACCTCTCCGGGCCCGATGTCGGGGCATAAACGTTGACGAGATTGACCACAAGCCCCTCCATACTGAGCCAGAGGTGCAGCAGGTGGCCTGGCACAGCCTCGGCGACCCCCAGCACCTCAGGCCGTAGGTCGGGGGAGAACAGGGTCGCCACTCCAGCCGTATGAACTGTGAGGTGGCTAAAGTAGACCCTGTCTCCCCACTCCAGCCGCCAGCTAGTTTCAGCGGGTGGATCCTTATGGGTCTCCTGCAGGAAAATCACAGAGTACCCCCCCTCCCGAAGGAAGGAGAGCACCTGGCTCCTGCGGAGACCCATCCTACAGCCCCGGGTGTTTAATGTTGCAAAGATGATCGGTGCCATAAGGAGGGCTAGGGGGGATCCTCGCCGGCAGAGACGCTCACGGCCTCCGTCGGGCTGTGCAACAATCTGTGACCTACCCCATGGGCAATTAAGGAATCACGGAAGAGGCAGACCCGTTGGTAGGCCGCAGCGGCCTGCCTCCCAGTCCTCTTACCCTCCCCTCTGAGGGCCCTCGCGGCCCGGAGGATCTGATGAAAATCCCCCCCATCGCTGGAGTGCAAGCTGTACCTTGTTGCAGGAGCCACGGATGTCCTCAAGGAACTCCCATAGCTCCTCTCTCAGCGTATGGGGGGGGGTGGGGTTACTGATCTATGGCTTTCCCCCAGCGGGGCCCGTCACAACTCCATGACCCACCGAGACGGGCAAGCAGAGGGCAGACCCTCGACGTGGCGTCCGATGGGCCGACGCCATGTGGCCCGCCTCAGATCCTGGCTCAATGGGGGGCGGCAGAGGGAAAATAGCAGCCCCTGGTGGGTCGGGACAGAGAAAAACAAAGGCCGCTCCTTGGCGGTCATCCTCTGGGATATGGAAGGAGACAGCCCCAGGGGCGGCAAAAGCATCACGGGAAGTGGAGGGGACAAGGACAGGGTCGGTGTCAGGAGCAGGGCTGGAATCAGGAATAGGGACAGGGGAAGGGGCAATATTGGGATCGGGGGTCCCAGCAGCCAGGCCACTGGGTCGAAGGGGGTGTGACACCCCGCAAATGGGCTCAGGGATTTGCAGGGAGGGAGGTGGGGCCTCGGCAATGCCGGGCTCATGCTCCAAGGCAGATGGTAAGGCCACGGCATCCGTAGGTGGAGAATCAACAATGGGGCCCCCACCCGTAAAGGAGGTCGGCTGCCCCTCAGCCACGAGGGAGTCCCCTGGGGACGGCACTGGCCGTCACCTCAAGAGGCTCGGCGGCCGCTAGCAGGGTGCCATCTGCGGCCTGGTTGGTGGAAGAGTCCAGCGGCTCCTTGGAGGCGGGAGCGGAGGCAGTGGCTAAGGGGATGGAACACGGGGAAAGGGGGGGCCGAGGCAAGGTCACTCACATCGAGGCCCGCTGGCAGAGGGTCGTCCTCCCCCTGGGTAACCGGGGTCAGACCCAGGGCCTCAATCTCCTCATAAATGGAGGGGAGATCACCTTCCACCACCCCAGGGCTCTCCCCGCCAGCACCCGAAGCGACGCTCGCCTTGATGCTTGCAGGGGCTTCAGATTGTAAGGGGGTGAGAGGGGCCCCATCAGGGGCTTCCATAGGAAGGGACTCCGGAGGAGGGGCGATATTACTTTCCAGTGCTGCCATGGCATCCCCAACCGGCACCACTGAATGGGAATCGGCAGGGGGGCAAAGCAGAAGGCTCGGCATCTGTGCCCCCCTTCCTGGTCTTCCGGGGGGCTACCGCATCAGAAAGGAGAAGCGGAGCTCAAGCCTTCCGCTTGCCCCGCTTCCCCTGTACTAAGGACCAGCCCTCCATGGCATCATCCGGGGGCTGGCTAACAGGGGTCGGGTCAGGGAGGAAAAGCGAAGGCTCAGGGACTCGGGGAGGCAATAGTGGGGCAGCATGTAGCAGGGAGGATTCTCCCTGGGCATGTCCTTTTCTATGCCCGGCCGTATCCCTACCTCACCCTCCTCCACAGGCCCCGCCAGATCGCAGGCAGCAGAGGTGGGGCCCTCCCGCTCGTCTGGGCACACTGGGGGAGATACCCCTTGGGCCCGAGTGGGAATGTTGGTGGGCCGGAAAGGAGGAGAGGCGGCTTCTGGCGCTGGGCAGCCAGGGGCGCCGGCAATGACAAGGCCGGCGCCCTGCCGGGGCTCGGGGGTCCTGGATGCTCCTCCATGCCGGGCCAAGGGGCAGTCCCTCCGAACGTGTCCCATCGCCCGGCAGAGGTAGCACCGGTCTTCCCCCGTCAAATAATGCACCCGGTAGTGGGCTCCTTGGTAGGGGACCAAGAAGGACCCCACGAGCTCCTCATCCGTCACGTGCCACCAGCGGCAGTTGTAACTCTACCTGCCCGTGGAACAAGAGGACATGACGGAGGGCGGGGTCGTTGCAGCCCAATGGGAGAGGGCTAACCATGGAGATCGGCCTCCCCAGGGTAGAGAGGGCGGGTAACAGGGCAGCATTAGGAAGGAAGGGAGGGACAGAAGTCAGGACCAGTCAGGCGCCCAGGTCTTCTAGCGGCTCCAGGGGGACAAACACACCCCCCACCACCAGGCCCTTCTGCTGGGCGGCGGCCTCCGCTGTTAGGAAGAAGACAACCTTTCCGTACATTTTGGAGGCCGCCACAATGGCCGTGGGCCCTACCACCTTCGCCAACGCCCGCACGTAGGTCTCCACGTGGGGCGAGGCAGGTACCAGGAGGCAATGGACGCCGTGCTTCCTGGTCAAGGTGGGGAAGGGGCCTCAGCCGCTATAGATGGTAGCAGAGGCGGTGGTCGGTTGAGATGATGATGCAGCAGCAGGCGGGGGTTTGGGGGGGGGGTCACCGCCACCTGGGCGTATGCCCTGGGGGCCGGGGGAGGGACACCCACAGAGCTGGTGGAGGGAACAGCAGGGAGGGATACCATGGCCAGTGGTGGGGCCACGGCACTGGGGGCAGCCCCCACCATGGAGGACCTGGCCTTTTTGGCGGGGCCTTTACCTTTCTTTGTGCCCTGGCCCTTCTTGCCGGCTGGGGGGGCTCCCCCAGAGTCGGAGGGGGCAAGGGACGTAGCAGCAGCAGAGGTCACCTCGTTACCTGCTGCTGCCGGTGCTCCAGCAGGGGCGTTAGCAGGGAGCATGGCAGCGGTGGTTGAGGTAGAGGGACGATGGTGGGGTGGGTGGAGGAGGGGCAGCAGGGTCTGCCCAAGGGGTCCCACTCGCCTTGTCCCCTGCCATAATGAGGACGGGGGCAGAACAAACACCGGAGGGGGGCAGGGAGAGGGGAAAGCAGGTCGACCACTCCTCCCCCCTAGGCTGCAGGCAGGGGAGGAGGGCACCAAAAAGGGGTGGACTAGATGGGGGGGAGGGGACTAGCAAGGGCGAGGGGTCAGTCACCGACTCGGGGAGGGTTTCCAGCTCCTCTAGCTGCACCAAGGAAGGGGGGATATAACAGCATTCGGGGGTGCAGTGAGACAGGTTCAAACTAAAATGGGAAGGGGCACAAGCGCATGGGAGGGGACATGGGTGCATGAGGGGAGGAGCTAATCAGGGCAAGGGAAGCGTACGGGGAGGGGAACAATCAGGCTGGGATTGGGGCAGAGGAACCACAGGGCTAGCTTCAGAGGCTGGGGCGGGTCAAACAGACAAAGGCTGCAGAGGGAAAGGGTGGGGCAAACAAACTGGAGCTAGTGAGGAGCTGGGGCAAGGGAGAGGGGCAAAAGGGTAGATAGCAGGGGCAAAGCTGGGGACTTGCTGCAGGGGGAAGGGGGTTAGTCCAAACGGAATGGGCGGGGGGGGGAAGACATGCACCCATGTGCGCTTGCAACAAAAAGGAAAGGCAGTTTAGGTTGGCTGCTGTATCAGGCCCAATGGTGGCAACAGGGCGTGGCAAGCCTAAGTGAGCAGCAGCAACCAAGGGTGGCAGGGTCTAGCATCAAGGCAACAAGCAAGCAGGTAGCAGAGAAGGGGAGGGGCGGGGGCTCTGGCCCAGCCAAGGGAGTAGCTGGAGCAGCAACAGCAGTAGCAGTTGTAGGGAGAGCCCAGGAGGGCCTAGTAGCAGGAGGAGCAGCCCCCTACCTACCTCCCTCCAGGCCAGAGGGCTACAGGAGAGTGATTGATGGGAGAGATCTATTAGTCCCAGGTCAAGCAGGTTTTCTTTTCCTTGAGTGAGCAGAGCAGGGGCTGCATTAGAATAATCAGGAACCTGCTAGAACCAATTCAGGCAGGTAGGCTAATTAGGACACCTGGAGCCAATTAAGAAGAAGCTTCTAGAATCAATTAAGGCAGGCTAATCAGGGCACCTGGGTTTTAAAAAGCTCACTTCAGTTTGTAGTGTGAGAAACTGGGAGCAAGAGGTGCAAGGAGCTGAGAGTGAAAGGGTGTACTGCTGGAGGACTGAGGAGCACACGTGTTATCAGACACCAGGAGGAAGGTCCTGTGGTGAGAATAAGGAAAGTGTTTGGAGGAGGCCATGGGGAAGTAGCCCAGGGAGTTGTAGCTGTCATGCAGTTGTTACAGGAGGCACTATAGATAGCTGCAGTCCACAGGGCCCTGGGCTGGAACTCGGAGCAGAGGGTGGGCCTGGCTTCCCCCCAAACCTCTCAATTGACCTGGACTGTGGGTTCTTCCAGAGGGGAAGGTCTCTAGCTTGTTCCCCAACCCACATGGTGAATCTCTGAGGCAAGAAAATCTGCCAATAAGCACAGGACCCACCACGATGGAGGAGGAACTTTGTTAAATATTGTAACACTCATTTGCTCTCCTTTGTTACTCTGTTTTTCATAAAATCTCTCAGAGTACCCAAAAAAGGAGAAGTTTCTGAATGTATTTAGCATGTGCTCTATAGAAACACTGGAACTATATTTTTCAGGGAATTATCAAGGACATATGGTCAATTTCCACATCGAGGGGCTATATTTTAAAAGGTATTTAGTAGGGCTGTCAAGTGATTAAAAAAGTGAATTGTGATCAATTGCACTGTTAAACAATAGAATACTGTACCATTTAAATATTTTTGGATGTTTTCTACACTTTCAAATATGATTTCAATTACAACAGAATACAAACTGTACAGTGCTCACTTTATTTTTGGTTACAAGTATTTGCATGGTAAAAACTAAAGTATGTATTTCAATTCACCTAACACACGTACTGTAGAGCAATCTCATTATTATAAAGTTGAATTTACAAATGTAGAATTCTGTACAAAAAGTGCATCCAAAAATAAAAATGTAAAATTTTAAGAGCCTGCAAGTCCACTCAGTCCTCCTACTTATTCAGCCAATTGCTGAGACAAACAAGTTTGTTTACATTTGCAGGAGATAATGCTGCCTGCTTCTTGTTTACAATGTCACCTGAAAGTGAGAACAGGCATTCTCATGGCACAGTTGTAGTCAGCATTGCAAGATATTTACGTACCAGATATGCTAAAGATTCACATGTCCCTTCATGCTTCAACCACCATTCCAGAGGGCATGCGTCCATGCTGATGATGGTTCGATAACAATCCAGAGCAGACTGATGCATGTTCATTTTCATTATCCGAGTCAGATGCTACCAGCAGAAGGTTGATTTTATTTTTTGGTGGTGTGGGTTCTGTAGTTTCCCCATTGGACTGTTACTCTTTTAGAGGGTGACTAGATAGCAACTGAAGAAGTGGGACAAGGGTGGGGAGTAATAGGTGCCCATATAAGAAAAAGTCCCCCAAAATGGGACTGTCCCTATAAAAATGGGACATCTGGTCACCCTATTCTTTTAAGACTTCTGAAAGCATGCTCCACACCTCATCCCTTTCAGATTTTGGAAGGCACTTCAGATTCTTAAATCTTGGGTCTAGTGCCATAGGTATCTTTAGAAATCTCACATTGGTACCCTCTTTGCATTTTGTCAAATCTGCAGCAAAAGTGTTCTTAAAATGAATAATATGTGCTGGGTCATCATCCAAGACTGCTATAATATCAAATATATGGCAGAATGTGGGTAAAACAGAGCAGGGAACATACAATTCTCCCACAAGGAGTTCAGTCACAAATTTAATTAATGCATTTTTTTAAATGAGCGTCAGCATGGAGGCACGTCCTCTGGAATGGTGGCCGAAGCATAAAGGGGCATATAAATGTTTAGCATATCTGGCACATAAGTATCTTGCGATGCAGGCTACAAAAGTGTTGCGTGAAGGCCTGTTCTCACTTTCTGGTGACACAGTAAATAAGAGGGCAGCATTATCTCCTGTAAATGTAAAACTTTTTTCCCCTCTTAGTCCTACTTCTTGTTCAGCCAATAGCTGAATGGACTTCTAGGCTCTGAAGTTTTACATTGTTTTGTTTGAGTGCAGTTATGTAAATACACAAAAAAAAACCCTACATTTGTGAGTTGCACTTTCACAACAATGAGATTCTCATACAAATACTGTAGTGCATTAATTGAAAAATACTTTTATTTGTAGTGCAAATATTTGTAATCAAAAATATATACACTGAATTCAAATACATACAATATATATGAAAATGCAGAAAAACATCCAAAAATATAATTTTCAGTTGGTATTCTATTGTTTAACAGTAGAATTAAAATCACAATTAATTGTTTTAATCGTGATTACTTTTTTGGAGTTAAACTGGGATTAATCGATGCCCTAGTATTTAGGTACCTAAACATGTCTTTAAAAATCTGATTCTAGGTCCCTAAAATGAATCCAATTCATTGCAACTAGCATTGTAGTGGCTCTTCTGTGGACTATATTAATTGGGGTTCTCTGTACCTGCTGAACAAGTGATGTTATAATGAAGACTAGTACATTTTTGGCATTCTCAGCAGAGGTCAAGGACTAAATGGGGATGGAGACTAAACTATCCTTAGAGGTATTCCCTCAAAGTTAGAGTTGAGGCACACTGATTGAAAAGAGTAGAAAATCTTGCTCTCCCCTTTCCTATTCTGTACCAATTCCATTGATAGAGAAAGGACTTCAATCTCCAAGAGTGTTAATCTGGCATCTCTTACAAGCTCTGTAGTGACAAAAGAATTAAGTTGCTGTCTAATGCATGTTCACACAGACGAGCAGGAAAGAGGTTCCACTTTCTCAGAGATAAGCAGTCATGGCATTCCAAAATAAGTTAACCATAGTTCAAGAAAAAATGAATAAATTGTCCCAGAAGCAGTAATAAAGACCTCTAAACATAGTCCTCCACCTAGAAAACTGTTGAATAAAGCATGAGCACTGCACATATCTAGTCACAGGACTACAAAGGCGTAAGAAATTAATAAGCTTTGCCAGCAGTATCAGCAGCAGTTACACAGACCTCTCAGCCTGGTCTTTAAGCCTCCCAGCCATTCAAAGATTGGAGCAGTTGCAGGGAATAAAATAAAGAGCTCAGCTCCCCTTCCTCTAGTAAAAGCAGAGTTAGAGAGCACCCTCTCCTTCCTGTTCGTGTGGTGAGAGCTTCAGCCACTGAGCAGTTGAATACAAATGTTTGTCAGCTATATGCAAATAAAAGGAACTTGACAGACAAACCTGGTATGCTAACAGTCACTGTACTACAGCTGGTAAAAGTTCTTATTATGCACTGAAACCACCATCACACACACACAGAGTCAGTGGAACACCAGAGACCAGTATGCAGCTGTCACAAGATTACTAGCTGGTGGGCAGCATGGTGCACATGACGACATCATTGAGTAACTGTTCACAAAAAAGTCTTCCATATTATCCTCTCCTCCTTCTCTGCTCAAAGTGTCTCTCACTACTGGTCACACTGTCACTCATGGAGCATACTTATGGCAGTAAATATTATTCATTCTAAGAAGAACAGAAGAATGGCCTTGCATTTAAAGCACTGGGCTGGAACTAAAATCTGGGTTTGATTTCTTTTTCTACCACAGACATTGGGCAAGTTCCAATCTGTGCCTCAGTTCCCTATCTGTAACATGGAAAAAATACTTCCTTTGTCTAGTCTATTTAGATAAGCTCTTTGTGGCACAGACTGACTCTTACTATGTGTATTTACAGCACCTAGTACAATGGGACTACTATCTCAAGTAAGGTTGGTAGGTGCTACAGTAATGCAAACAATAAAATGTACCTCACTGTGCCTCCTGTGAGGAAGAAAATTAGCCTATTGGTAATTAGAGCATCAGTTGTGCTAAACACCAGCTCATAGTTCATAATGGATAGTGGGATGCTGCCCTGGTGTTCATCTCTCAAGACAATACAGCACACCGATAACTGCATTGCAGATGGCCCTTGACAATTTCCCAAACAGCACAGCACAGATCAGTACTACCCCTAGTGGCATTCAAATCCTAGTTCTCTACTCAAAACTGGCACTACACTAGAAATTCAAAAAGCAGACCAGGCCACTTTCACTACAACTGTGGAAAATACAATCTCCCACATTGGGGGAATGTGGAAAACTTTGACCATTTTATTGAACTGCTAATCTCCACCACCAAGGATAACATCCCTTAGGGACACAGGTCATTGTATGTACTGCAGAGACCCAAGAGCTCCTACACAAATATGATGACTGTAGAGATCCAGAAATTGGACAAGCTCTCCTGGCATCATGGTTGGAAATGGTGGCTTGAATGTGTAGAAAGTCTAAACTTCACACGCTCAAGCAGATGCACCTGGAACCTGCTAAGACACCTGGGGCCTACAAATCCCGCACATGCCACTAGGCCACACATGAAAGCTAATGCCATCATTGCTAAACATCTGTGGACATCAAAACAGCCAATGGACAATCAATATCACAGACAAGTCTGGCATCAACTCCAGCAGGTGACATCCACATGCACTCCATCATCCCCATGGTCTGGACCATTCACAAGTAAAGTGATTTGTCACTGCAATGGTTACATCAAACTGGGAAAAGGCTGCATCTATCCCAAGTTCTCATATATTCTGGGTCCACTGGCATGGAACTGGATGATGCAGTTTTTCCACCAGCATCCTGAAGACTGATAAAAACATTCCTGTGTGTAGAGAGAAGCCAAGCTCATTGCACTCCTAAAGTCTGGAAAACCTGTAGATGACCCTTCTAGTTATAGGTGAATCTCCCTCTTTAGCACCACCTTTAAGATGGAGATTACGATTCTGAACCAAAATCAGTCCTGTTGTGGAAGCCAGCCTACACAAGGAGCAAGCTGGTTTCCAACTGCACAGAAGTTGCTGTGACCAGGTCCTGGCTCTCACTACAAACATCTCGGCCAGATTCCACTGAAAACTTATGACTGGTACTGCTTTCATTGATCTGTCAGTGACATACAACCCAGTCTGGCCAGTTTCAGTAGCAGTCCATCCTTTCAAACTTATCCAATGCATGCAGATTCTCCAGCTGCAGAATCTCATGCCTACTAGCTGAAGGATGTACGTATACCTCAGAGATCAAACCAGCAAGCCACACACTGAGTAATGTGCTACAACAAGACTCTGTACTCTCTTCCACACTTTTCAATGTCTGCACAAGTGGTATACCTGAAGCGATAGTGCAGAAGTTTGCATATGCTGATGATTTGGCGCTCACACATAAGGCCTATAGTTTTAAAGAACTTGAAGTGACCCTTACATCTGACCTTAAGATCTTGGTGGAGTGCTTGCAAAAAAATGGAAGTTGAGACCAAATCCAAGCAAATCATTAGTCTCTTCTTTCCACCTTAAGAACAGAATTGCACAAACACTCTAATTGTCGAGTTTTGTAGTGAAACTGTGCAGTATGCCCAAAGTCAACATCTCAGTGTCATTCTTGACCACACACTGGCCACCTCAAGAAAGTAGCCTCCAAAGTGAAAACTTGCATCAAAGTTATCCAAAAGTTGCCAAGCTTGTTCCTGCTAATCAACTGCCCCACTATTACAAACATTAGCATTTACCCTGGTGTACTCAGTTTGCACAGTGCTGTGTACTGGTGTGGACAGGAAGCTGCCATACCCAACTGGTGGCTAGATATCTGAATTAGACCATGTGAATCATCACAGGAACTTTAAAATCAGCACCGCTACTGTGGCTTTCTGTATTAGCAAGCATCAAACCTCCAGCTATCCATCAACCTATAGCCACAGCATGAGAACATAAACATGCCAATGACTACCTGAACTTTCCATCTGGCAGGTTTTGGACAATATATCCCAACTATTCCTCAAATTGCTAAAACCTCTATGGATCACATACAGCCACCTTGTGTCTCTGGAGCCGGCCAGGCAATGGCCAAGTGCCTGGAACTCACCCACTATTCCAAACAAGCACGTTATTACTGACCCAACCAGCTGCCCCTCCTGCTTTCAACCAGCCAGGCAGACTTGGGATCGCACTGAACTGCATCCAAACAAGCCATGGACAACCCAGCTAGTTGATGGACAAGTGGGGGAAAAAAAAAAAAAACCTGAAGACTCCCCTTTGTGCAACTGCAATGAGAACACCCAACCCGTCGCACACATCATAATGCAGTACTGCAAATATGGATTCAAAGGTGAAATGGATGGTATCCCCAGCACCAGAGGAGACCTTGAAATGGTCTATGGACTTACAACTGAATCTCTAGACTGTTGCTCTGCAGATGCCATATGCGTACGAGAGAGATCAATGGCGGGCAATTTAAATAAAGCAAGTGACTTCATAAGGTATATATCTTTCTTGAGCTATAGTACAATAGCATTGCTGGCTAGCAGATAACACAGGTATCTTGAAAATAACCTGGTCATCTGTGTGGCTGCAGGCTCTCCAGAATTTTTGACCTCCAAATGGTTCCAAAAGGACTTTTCACCACATGCACTGAAGCTGTTGAACTGCTTCTCTTTCTTATGCTGTTGCTACCATCAAAAGACATCATGAATACTGGTGTGTGGTCTGACCCTCTCTTTTCATAGGACAAGGAGGAGCTTTCATAGAGGACTTCAGTCCAACCTGCCACATAAGACTCAAGAGGCATTTACTGCTACCTTATTCTACTGCCTCCCACTCCCCAATCCCTTCCAGCATCACCACATCCACGTACAGTGAGCCTCCATAACAGCACCAAAGCCTGAGGCTTCTCTTTCTGCAGTGCTCTGGCAGGGGGCCAGCGCAACTTCCCTCTCCCTATAGCCTACAGTGGAACCAGTATCTCTTCTTTCCCTCAGACACTCTCTGTCTTTCGATTTGGGTCTGTACACCTCCCAGATAATTTTAAAAGACAACACTGTGTGCAGAAATACAAGGATGCAAACTTCCTTTGAATGAAGGACCTGGCCCTACAAACCTTTACTCATGCAAGTAATCCTTTCTCAAGTAGTCTCATAGAAGTAAGTGGGGCTATTCACCTGAGTAAGGACTACTTGCGTGCATGCAATAAGGATTGGGCCTTTGAATGGTGGGATTATTTTACACACAGGCTTATTGGAGGCAGAATATTTATTTCAGTATATAACCTTTTCATAACTCATTCAATGTTAAGCAACAGACAATCAAGTGCCTTAACTTTCCAACAGACTGAACCTAATGTTTCTACAAACCAAAGAGGAGTTGACCACAAGAACAGCTTTTGATAGTAAGTACAAAAGGTCATTGTATAGATCAGAAGAAAATAAGGCAGGCACTCCAAAACAGGTTCTGCTTTCTTGTTATCCCAGCAGCTAGTCTCAAGTTAAATACTGTAATCATGCCAGTCATTAGTTACTGCTCAGCCTCCTGTCTCCAGCCCGGAAATTAGTCTGCTAGGAGCCCAGATAGCTGAATAAGCAGTCATGTTTTATCATATAACTGAGTCTGGGAGGCCAATCTGAAGGAAAGCTACATGTGTTATACATTAGGGGGAAAATACCTAATTTAAAAGACCTTAATTTACAGAACAATAAAAACTATGCATTTGAAAATACAGTAATGTAAAAAGTAAACAAGATGAAGTCTTTTAAAATGCTAATGTGATTTACAAGGGAAGTTCATCTAAACTTTAACTATAAAATTTTAGTTTAAAAATTAAGGACTATTGCTAAAAAGCTTGTTTCAGAAGCAAACTACAGAGTTTTGTTTTGTTTATTTTACTGTGGACTATTAAGGTGCCTACTACCACCACTGTACATAAGAATCAGGCCTTTTTCATCATGTTGTAAAGCATGATCTTATTTTACTACTAAAGGAAAGAATGTAAATTGCAAATTGCCATTGAAAAGAACAGAAATGCATTATATTTTACAGAGTTCTGTGTATGCTAGTTTACATAAACCACATGAGATTAATGTTTCCCATAATTTTAAAATGACCAAAATATATGTTGGGCATATATTTTTAATGAGCAATACTGTTGCTCATGACTTCATCCTTTAATTTTTTTTAATATAGGAATAGATGGATCAATATTCATATTTCATACATGGAAAACCTTTTTGAAAGACAGCAAACATATCTACTGTTAACACAGGCTGAAATTCAGACAGTCCTCATATACCACTTAAGTTCTCCAATACCCCCTAAATAATGGTGGCTCAGACTGAGCAAACCAAAAGGGAGAGCTGGATGCCTCTTGCATGCTACAAAGGTGGGCTCATTGCCAAAGCCAGATTTATCAGCCTGAAGGCGAGCATAGAGGGTGAGCTGAGTATGTGACCACTACATCTGTGGACATGTGGATCTTGTGGTCAGAAACATCCATACAAGGGGGCACTAGGAGAATGAACTGCTATCCCAGTCCATAGGCTAAAATATTGGCCACATGGTGGTTGCACTTCTGCCATGCAACCTGCTCACTGAGTTGGGGTTGGATTCTGTCCCCTCCCACCAATCCCTACTGTACCCAGGCTCTGTGCAGGGATTGATGAATTTCACATATAATGAGAAGACTTACAAACTCTAAATATCTTCCAAGTATTTTTAAAGTTGTGCCTGAAAACATTGTTCTCTCTCCCCCTCCCTTCCTCAAAAAGTGTTCCCCCCCAGTTTAATTTTACTAAGTATATTAATCCATAGACATACACTGTTTAAAATAAGCCTTGAGACCGGATCCACAATTGTTTCCCCCTCCCACCCCCCATCTTTAATTATTTCAGAAACTTCTAGCAGGATTGCTTTAAACCACACATCAAAAATATGCTACCACACCTATAACATATTGCCTGTTCAAGTAATGATATTATATTACTGAGTAAGCATGCATTTAGACTGAGCAATTAATGTCAAATTAGGATCATACAGTCAGACCTTTGTTGATATTAAATGAACAAAGGAAAGCATGTAATAGTATAATACTGGTTCTGCTTTCACCATCAGGCTGGAAAAAAGTCTGCATGACTTCCAGAATATATAACAATATAGCAAAATTCTGCTCACAGTTCCTTCCATTGATTTAAATGGAGTTGCTTTGTACTTTTAACAGTGTTACAGAAAACACGGAATTTGGACAGAATTACTATGGTTGATATTTTTAAATTAAGCTAATTCTCTTGCTGGTCAGTTATTTATATACAGCAGGCTAAACCTCAGGTGATGAGGTCATCCCTATCTGGCATGCCACTCTGTTCCTGTACACTTGGGTGAAGACTTTGAAAGCCACCTAAAAGATTTGGTTGCCTAAATTTTGTCCAGCCAAATACCTCAGGTGGCTTTGAAAATCTGAATCTAAAGTTCCTAATGCATTGTCAGAAAGCATATTCTGGGACTGACATCTAAAACTCAACAAAACTGTAAATAGATAAGATGGAGCATCTTCCTCTCATAGAACAATCTATAAAAAAAATCCCAAATCATCCTCAGCCAGATTTTGGCCCATTTACTCCATGAAGGGTCCCACTGAAGTCAACGGGACTATTTTCAGAGTAAGGATAGCAGAATCTGGCCCTCAGAAGAATCATAGACTATTAGGGTTGGAAGGGACCTCAAAAGGTCATCTAGTTCAACCCCCTGCTCAAAGCAGGACCAAATCCCCAGATAGATTTTTGCCCCAAATCCCTAAATGGCCCCCTCAAGGATTGAACTCTCAACCCTGAGTTTAGCAGGCCAATGCTCAAACCGCTGAGCTATCCCGCTGGTGAGAATCAGGAGCAATTCCTTTGAAGGCATTGGCATTCTACTGAAACCAGCATAACTGAGATCGGAATCAAGCCTATTATGTTCAAGAGAAACCAAACAATATTCACACACAAACACCTTCCCAAATGCAACAAAAACAATGTTTTATTATTCAGATAACAGCTTCATGTCCCTTGCATATAACCTGAACCATTAGATTTGTATAAGAGTTTTCTCCACTCTGAACTAAAGCTGAGATTTTAAAAGCAGACTCAGGGAGTTAGGTGCTCAGCTCCCATAGGCACCTTTGAAAATCCAATATAAATGAAGTGCACACATTTTATCCAATGAAGATTTCTACATATTTGTATAAATATCAATTATAATTCCCAGACTGCTGCTTCATATTACTTTCCATGTTAGTCTAAAACAAAATATCAGAATTAGGTCTGGAGTTCACAGTCCCCATGGGATTTACTGGATAAGTAATAGATTAGAATACCAAACACTAATCTAACAGTGGCAACTCTTAAAATCTGATATTCAGATTGACAGCAGCAGGCAATTAGACAAAGAGCCAAATTCGTCACTTATGTCACTCTGCTGCTTGTGGCAAAGTATTGTAACCACTAGTAAATTTGACTTTCAATGGGTATACATGGTAGGAATCAGGGCTTGCTTTATATTACTCCCTTGTGTCAGTTTCTTTTCCTGCTACACTTCTACCCATTGAGCATGTAAGTTACACATGCAGTGTATGCCAAATAAGTGCAAGATATATGTAAGTGGTAAAATAGTGTTTTCTCTAATCACATTTGAACATTGTATATTGAACCTGAAACAAATAATTCCCTGGAAGTTGTTCCTCTTTATACCAGGTCTGAATTTAACCCAGTATGAACCTCAAATTTAAGAAGTCTATTTTCCCCATCAATGCATGTACATCTCCCTAGTGCAAATGGAACTAAGCCCTTGTCTCTACAGGAGAGAAAACTCCTAAATTTAGGTGTTTAAAATAACATAGGATGACCCAAGGGTCTTGAGGCACAATGCCACTACTTTAGAAAAGGCAATCTTATTGAGTATTGTAAGGAGAGGGTATAATGCATTCTAGTCATTAGCTTTTCATCTCTGTTGCTCCCTTCTTCATTATGCTTTTTGATGAGAAGTTATTTGCAAACACACTGAAAATAAACTGGGCCAGAGAAAGACAAAGAACATTATTTTTGCCAAGCAAACCAGCATCAATTTTGACTAATGCTGACAGGTTAACATTAAAGGATGTACAATTCTAGTGATTATTTTGAAAAGCAGTCTTCAAGAATATTTTAAAATTAGAAAGTATGTTGAGGGACATTTCACTTTTGGCTCAATTTAATATTAGTGTTCTTTTTGTTTGCCTGACAAGTCAGAAGTATTTGGCAGTGTTAATGAATAATGTCAGATATATTATTGTTCATCTGAAGGCCTTGTGGTTTAAAAATAAAGAGAATACTCCTAGCTGTTATCTGCAACAAAAACTGAAGTTAACACATTTTGAGAGGAAAATATGTTGTAAACCTCTTTATTGATTGACTGATTCGCATTACTCAAAATTTTTATATATGGAACTATTGTCTTTCAAGAGTAATATGACGATTATAGTTCAAATTCAACTAAAAACCAAATTTTGCTTATGTTTAGTACTAAATACTTTCAACATTGTTGTGAGTGATATGGCTAGGACTGACATCTCTATCCTTGTAATAATAAGCTTATGGCTTCTTTGGTAATAGTAAAATGATAAAATTACTACTAAATTAGGTCCTAATTCAGGAAAGCACTTAAGATGTGCTTTCCTGGATTAGGACCTAATTAATAACAACTGTCTAAGGCCTAATCATGGCCTTAGACAATTATAATTTATCCATTTTTTCTTATTTTAAATATTTCTTTAAGGCACTCTTACATCAACATAAATAGCTCTATACATTTCCCTTAAACAATTACTGTGTGGAAAACTGGGCCAAATTCTGCTTAGTTACAATTATATGGTTCCAGTGCAATCAAACAGATCTGCCCTAGTGCACTCAGTAACTGGCAGCAGGGTTTGGCCTACTGTCTATTGACTTTACACAAAAGTTAATGAGAAATCTATAAGAACTCAGCTTTTCCTCAATCACAATGAAAGCATTGTGCTAGCTTATCAGATATGCTACAAAGGAAAGAAACATATTTTGAACAACAAAAGGCTTATTAGAAACTTGATTGCAGATTTGTTTATTCCTTTCTCTCCCTATTTTTCTTACCTCTTTCGCACTGAGGGCCAGTAAATCCATATACGCATGCACAGCGGTTGGGTCCAATACAACGTCCTCCATTCTGGCAACCATTTTCACAGACAGCTGTGTTTGAAAAAAGTTGAAGTTCTGATGTAATATTAATAGTTTATCTTTGTAAATAAATAGACCTCACTGGCATTAGTACAGAGTAGCAGATAGTCAAGGCTAAAAGACAGCTTTCAGTCAAATCTGCTCAAAAACTTTTCAGACTGAAACTTTTCATATTTACTATCAACCTAAGGAGATGTTTTGTTCATTCATAACACAAAAACTATTGGCTATACAAAGATCAAATCGGTTTTACCCATTAATCCCGAACTGGGAATAAGAACTTATTAGGATTAGTTTCCCCAAGTTTGTTTTTTTTTTAAAGTAAAATTCCTTAAAATATTTATCAAATCTGAAAAGTGCCATTGTAAAACAGAAAATTATTTGATCTTTTTATTGTTTTCTGATGAGCTCTAATGTTAAAGTTCTTCCAATTTACAGTCCTCAATTTACAAGTAAAAATGTTTTTCAGACTGCCCTACAAACTCAATCTGGACCTGAAAACCTTCTTACACATCATCCCTAGTAATAAAGATTTTGCAGGCCAAATTCCACCCTCATTTGCACCTGTTTAAATGTGCTTAATTTTAAGCACCTGCTAGAAAGCTCTGCTGAATGGGGATGGAATTAAGTAGCTGCTTAAAATTAAGTACAGGCTTAAGTGCTTTGCTGAATAATGGCCCTGGCTGTGCAGCACTAACAGGCACAAATAGTAGTAAGAACTTATTTCTGCCATAAAGTTAGCAGACAACGTGAACACACATAAGAATCACAGTTCAATGAAAAGATGCCACTTTTACATATTTTGGTTTTAGAATAGAGCCATATTTTAATGCTTGGAACTCTATCTTTAGCTCAACTCCTGGGCTGCATGGGAAGAGCATAGAAGCTGTGTGGGCAAAGGTGGCTTAAAGTCAACTGGGTTTCCCTGCTTCTGAGGCTGATAAAGTTTATCCTCAGGCAAGACTTTAAGCAGCCTGAAGGCTGTTGTAAATTCCCCTGGTTGCCAATGGTTCCTAGGAGCCCTTCTGGCAGTTGGGGATTGCTAGAGTACAAGTGTCTTCCTGAGCCATCCCGTTTTCCCAGCCATACTTCTGTACAGGCAACTGAGGGGAGGCAAAGAGGTGGTACAAGCTGTTACTGCAGTTCCACAGCACTACAGGATCCCTTTACACAAAGAGAGGCCTCAAGTGGCTGGATCAACCAAAGAAGTTTTACTGCACCATGGAATCATTTGTTAGACACCAAGATAAAGTTAGAAAGCGAATCCTTCCAAATTAAACTAGTTACATAACCTCTATATATTCATGCAGTCTTCATATATTAAAAAAAATTATGATTTTTCTGAAAAAACTAGTTTCCCAAAAACTAAAGCTACAATAATTAAATTCCATCCTGGGATGTGTCAGTTGGAACCCCACAGGCCTGGGATTCCAACAGGAGCAAGCTTGCCAATATGGGGTACTTATAATGGCAAAGGTATCAGAAACTCCAACTTTACCAGCAAGTATGCAGACAGTGCAACCCCAAAAGTAGGCAGTGCTGGCCAGAAATGAGCATGGCTAGGACACCTGGGAGATCCATTGAGCCATCATATCTCCACGTAGCCTCCAATAGTGAATCACCTAAGGTGTCCTGGTCAGATATTAAAGCTATCTACTTTGATGCAGATCACTAGAAATATCATGTGCCTTCTCCAGTAATAAATCTAGTGGTGGGTTACAATTTGCACACACAAACCATGTACAAATTTGGGTGACTCAAACAATGAACGCCCTATAAATCCATTTGAATCCAATCAATGTCATATATATTCTTGAAACCAATGAAGAATGAACTTCCTAGCAAAATAAGGTGATTCAGTTCAGCTTGGTGTTTCCATAGTAACACCAGCTGTAAGTTTTTAAGTTCTTATCTTTTCTCTTTTCAAAGATCATTCAGTGGACAGTGACTGGTTCAGAGAAGTAAGAGGACTTTGGTTTTGTTCAACTGCATTATTGGTGTTCGTGACAGCCACCTGTTCATACCAGATCTAGTATTAGCAGCATCAGAGAACTAACATGATGACATGTACTCCATGTCTGCCATCATTTACCTTTCAGTTGCAAACGTATCAAGTCCACTGGGACATATCTGTCTTGCCAGGGTGAGGAAAGGCTCACAAATCAATTGGTGACCTCTTAGGATGGTGGAGAGGTTTTCACAAATCCAGATACAAGAACTTTTTTAGATAAGTCAGTAACTGTCTTCTCCTGTGGCTTTACTTTCTATCTTTCTAAAATATTTCACTTCTTTGGAGAGGTTCGTAGTATAAATCTTTTGCTAAAACTTTTAGCTGTAGTGTTATACTTTGATTTTGAGCACAAAATCAAGGTTTCTTTCCTTGGACTCTCTTCTTGAGTTATCTCCATTTTATAATAAAATATCCAGGGCATAGGTGTTGTTTTTTTTTTAAGCACTTTGATAATAAGCAACTCCAGTTAGTGGAAAATTCAGTGTTGAAAGCTAAACTGAATGACACGTGCAAGGTTGCCCCACAGAATGTTCCCCAGTGCTTTGCCTAGGTTTCTTTATTTCTTTAGGATGCTCTTCCACTTATAGATTTTTTTTTCTTGCTATTCAATCTAATTCTTCTTTTTCCTTCATTCATTTACTCCTACTTGCATACCTACAGACCACCTTACACAATTCTCCTCTTTTATTGACAGTCTCATCTGTCAAATACTTGTAACCTGTTTATCAGATTCTCTGCTAATTAGTAATCAGTTGGCCACACAAGACATTCAGTCCTTCTAATGTTTCCTCATAAATCAATCTCTTGCCTTTAATCATTTTATTGTTTTCCAAATTAATGTAATATTTTACATCTTTCTGTGGGAGGTGCAAAGGACTCAAGACAGTAGCATAGTTGCAGCCCCATCTGGTCCACATAGTGAGGGACTTCTGTATTACATCCTCAGACATGGCACAGTGTCTCTGCATATGTAACCTTATGTATAGAATTGGATTCTTTTGTTCTTCTATACACGCCAAGCTACTCACATGAGCAAGGATTGATCCCTGCGAGTCAAATTTAAGCATGAAACAGAGAAGTTACTTACGTTGTCCACAGTAAGTTCCAATATACCCCTTCTGGCATTGGCACTGGTCGTCTGCACAAGTACCACCATTCATGCATCTGATACTGCACTGTTGTACTACAATAGAACACATACCACACACACATTAGCTTTAATATTAGAACAGCAAAGTCATATACACATAATACATACTTCAATGGAGATACACATTCTTTAAATGGCTATATATGCCTACATTTGTGAGACAAATCATCAAGACATTTAAAATAAAATCTAGGGAAAATAACTTCTCCAATAATATATGGCACAACTTTCAACTCCTACATATCTATAAGGATTTTGAAACCAACTTTTTATGCAAAAATTCAGAATTAGAAAATTGTATTACATCTATGCGTGTTTGTCATATCATTCAGAGAGCAATGCCTATTGACGGAACTAAAGCAGTAAGTATAAATTACATATTTGTATATAGTGATGACTTTTTTTAAAAAAAGGTATTTGTTCTATACATTAAAGTATTTTTGAAAAATGGATGCTTATTGTAGATCAATTTAAGAGCGCTCTTTAACAGCAATGCAAATATTTTAAGTCCTTACTAGATTTTGATCCACAGGTAGGTGATATTTGTCCACTGGAGCAAGTGCACATATTAGGACGGGAACAAAATCCATCACCACAACTATTTCTACAAATTGCTGAGGAAGAAAGCATTTAAGACAGTGAATAGCAGTGTTTTCAGAATTAAGTTACAAAAGAAATGCTTGTTAATGAACTAAACTCATAACTTATTGTTCGAAAGAGAAGTGAGTGAGAAAACATGCATGCCTTGACCCAAGCCAGAAAATTACTCAATTCAGAGATGCAGTTAAACAATATGTTAGATATATGCCAAAATAAAACTCAAAAATAGTAGGAAGAGTTGATTTTTGGTAAATAATTTCTGTGATCAAATTCAAAGCAACACTCTGAAGATGGAAAGGACCAAAATATAACTCTCCAAATAGTAGCCTTAAAATGGAAAACAAACAAAAAAAACCAACACACTTTTTCCTAATTAAAAACAACAGCCTCCAAAACAGGCGATGGAATAGAGTAAAAACTATAAGTTTGGGACTGTCTTTAGGTCATTCTGTCTAAGTAGGAAACTGAGATTTGACTGCACACGATGCCCTCTAAATACAAAAGCACTACATATTACAAATTCAGGTTATTGGATGGGTTTTGTTTGGGTCATGTATTTAAAAAAAATGTTAATTTTAAACTGATTTCAGACCTCATTGTGGAGAATTACTTATCCTTTCCTGATTAAAGATAGATTTTAAAGCTCAAG
Organism: Trachemys scripta elegans; assembly: GCF_013100865.1. Classification (NCBI taxonomy): domain Eukaryota; kingdom Metazoa; phylum Chordata; order Testudines; family Emydidae; genus Trachemys; species Trachemys scripta. Next base: position 76,877,271 of record NC_048303.1, read on the forward strand.
CTGACCTTTTGAGGGAGGACAGTAGTTCATATTTAGGGTCTATCAGATGTGGTATTATCCCGTTAAATAAACCTTCCTATAAAGAATTAATGAAATTAGGCAAGCATGCAAACACTTCCATATTGTCATTAGGATGGTAGATTTATGAAATCCTCTGGGCAGTACGTACATATTATGTAATAGGCTGTGCTAATATTAACCATCTTCATGCACGCATATTTCCCCACTGACTCTAATGGATGTTCCTCTCACAGAATAACTATAAAAGCATGAAAATGCTAAGGGCCAAATCCTGAACTCTGTCCTGATTAAAGCCAAATAAATGTTGTGGGGGGTTTTGTACAAGGGACAGAATTTGAGCTCCAGAACATTAGTGGAGCCAGCACCCCACACAAACACCACTGAAGAACAGGTTCTTGTCGGAGACAATACACATGCAGAGTCCACATGTGGATGACCTCAGCCCCCATGGTTCTTGGGAGACCCACATGCTCTGAAGGCCTAACATCTCCACTAGTTTTGTGGGAGTGGGAAAGAGACAGAAATGCTGTTCTTCCTGATGGAAGAATGCAAAGGAAATTTTTAGTCTGCAAAATTGCATTCCAACCACTACCTGAGAAAGCCCAGACAGGGACTGCATCTGTCCCAGAATTTTGTATCCTGGGTTCTGACTTTAGAAAAAATGTTAATGAAATGAGAAGAAATCTAACTTTCTTATCAAAGCAAAAATAAAGTATATTGTTTTCTTGCTCCATTAGCCAAGTAAAAATGTTCTCTCTAGGAGACCTATCAACTTTCTTAACACCTTTCCCCTGAAAACAGAAGCTCCTTATCAATGCCAAGCTAGGCACAATTTTTCACATGTGCTCCTTGAAATTCTACATTAAAGTCACACAATCCCTAGCTCACATTTGCAGACCATGGACACCTCTCTTCAGTTCGTTACCTGGTGCACCACAGAGGGACATCAAAAACCTCTCACTTCCATCTATGAATATGTTGTCCCTGCGCATCCTTACCCTCTGCTGACCTAAGCTTCAATGAGTTTGATTAAAAAAAAAGTTACATACAGTATCTCTATAATTGGATGCATTCATTACAAAATGATGCAAGTACTCAGAGACCTTCCAACCAAATAACCAGAGTATAGTTTCTAAACTGATGAACACTTTTAAACAGAAGTTGCAATGCAGTGTGATGTCTCAGGGTAATATGTGCTGAAATTAACTCTTTTCAAGGAATACATGACAAATTGTTAATCTAGCCTACCAAAAATTCAACTAATCCTTGTGTGTGTGTGTGTGTGTGTGTGTGTGTGTGTGTGTGTGTGTGTGTGTGAACACACACATATACTGTGACAAAGTTCCTCTTCTATCTTGGTGGGTCCTGAGCTTATTGGCAGATTTTCTTGCCTCAGAGATTCACCATGTGGGTTGGGGAACAGCCTAGAGACCTTCCCCTCTAGAAGAACCCACAGTCCAGGTCAATTGGGAGGTTTGGCAGGAACCCAGGCCCACCCTCTACTCCAGGTTCCAGCCCAGGGATCTGTGGACTGCAGCTGTCTATAGTGCCTCCTGTAACAGCTGCATGACAGCTACAACTCCCTGGGCTACTTCCCCATGGCCTCCTCCAAACACCTTCCTTATTCTCACCACAGGACCTTCCTCCTGGTGTCTGATGACACTTAGGCCTAGTCTTCACTTACCGGCTGGTCCGGCGGCACGCCATCGATGTTCTGGGATCGATTTATCGCGTCTGGTTAAGACGCGATAAATCGATCCCGGAAGTGCTCACAGTCGGCGCCGGTACTCCAGCTCGCCGAGAGGAGTACGCGGAGTCGACGGGGGGAGACTTCCTGCCGCGTCTGGACCGCGGTAAGTTCGGACTAAGGTACTTCGAATTCAGCTACGTTATTAACGTAGCTGAATTTGCGTACCTTAGTCCGAAGTCCGGACTAAGTGGGGACCAGCCCTTATGCTCCTCAGTCCTCCAACAGCACCTTGCACCTCTTGCTCCTAAGCTCCTCACACTCTTGCACTACAAACTGAAGTGAGCTCCTTTTTAAAACCCAGATGCCCTTATTAGCCTGCCTTAATTGATTCTAGCAGCTTCTTAATTGGCTCCAGGTGTCCTAATTAGCCTGCCTGCCTTAACTGGTTCTAGCAGGTTCCTGATTACTCTAGTGCAGTCCCTGCTCTGGTCACTCAGGGAACAGAAAACTACTCATCCAGTGACCAGTATATTTGCCCTCTACCAGACTCCTGTACCCCACTGGTCTGGGTCTGTCACAATACATATATATTATATTATAACCCCCAGGCTAAATTCCACCTGACATATTATCAGTAAATAGATTTCTCATGGTTTCCCAAGAATTGGGATGGGTAAATTAAATAGTTCCACCTCAATAGACTCTTTTCTAAGATATCTAAGCAGAGAGAGATCAGCTCCTAATCTGACATCATAGTAATACAACAGCAAAACTGAATTAAAAATAAAGCAGAATGAAGATCTTGTTGGCAAAGGAGTCTTCATGTGCCATTTGAGCCATAAACACATGCCTCTTTCTCTTTACTGTTCTCAGACAGTTACCACAACAAAAATCTTGAACAGATTTTCTTCACAGAAAACGTATTCATCTTTATCATTCAGAAAGAGGACATTTTGAGTCTGATGATATTCAAAAATCAGAATATACAGATACCAGCTCTTTTATAGGAGTTGTGGGTAGAGTAGCTGAACAAATATCACTATCTAAGGGAGCAGATTTGGAAAAAAGATCATTGAAGAAATTCCCATTGGAGGGGAGAGGAAGAGATAATTCACTGTTTTGTTAAAATTAGTAGTATTGCCTTGATTAATGCAAAAAAACAGAATCCTTTTTCATTGGCTAACTGAAAAGATAGAGTCAGGCATCTGAATTACAATACATGGCCAACACCAGAGACCCAGAGTTGATTTTTAAGTCATTTATTAACCCACAGAAAAATGGGCCAGCTCTATTTCCTGAGTAAGGCCAGGTCTACACTAGAAACTTTTGCCAGTATAATAATGTTGGTTGGTTAGGGGCATGATTCTTTACATTTTTAAAACTGGCAAAAAGCCCCAATGTAGATGTATTTATACTGGCAAAAACAAAAACAAAAAGCAAACAAACAAACAATGCTTATTTCATTTGGGGAACTGGTATAAGCTCTACGAGCAAAAGAACTCTTTGCTGGTATAAGATGAATCTGCACTAGGGTACTGCTAGTGGAGTAGCCATTTAGTTTGGCCAGAAAAGGCTCTAACTACAAAGTGTTCTAAAGGAGTCTCCGGTCACAACAAAAGCAGAGTATGAATGTAGAAATGTGTTCCTAAACTATTTCATAATCAAAAACATCTATTAAAAACAGCATCATGTGCAAACCATTTACCTAATCTCATAGTCATTTTGGCCCAATTTCTGCACCACTGAGGTCAACAAGAGACTTTTATCCTGAGTTCAGTGGGAGTAGGATAGGGCCCTTTGAGCAAATAAGTCACACATAAGTCAAATTCAAATTCAGCATGTGAATAGATTCTAGGATCAGGCCCTTAGTATGCACTACTGGCCAGATTTTTAGAGATTACAATGAGAATTAGTTTTTGGGGGCTTTGAAAATCTCATGGGGGCATCCCAGATACATCTTTAGGCACCTAAATACCTTTAAAATTTGTCCATATATGCTGTTCATAAATTTTACATTAAAGTAACTTTCAGAGTCAACCATTAACCACAAAAATAGAATTAAGCACACTCAGGTGCTCCTATTATTCAACAGCTAGTTTGGTATTGCTGTCTTCTATGTTCTGAATTTGTAATTATCCTTTGCCCGTAAAACATTAAGGTCAACCTAAGATCAAGAATATCTGGTGTAGTTGGAGATAATGTTAACACGACTGACTTAACTATGTAAAATAAACAAAAGTCAAAAGGCCTGTAGTCATGTGCTGCCAAGGCAATGGCCTCAATGACATGGCAGGTCTTTCCATCTCTAACTTCTACAAGCCAATAGATTTTCCTCCCATCCCCCACTGAATGTCTGATTTGTTAGCTGAAGCATTACAAAGCACATCACTGCAGAACTGGAGAGCAATGTGTTATTGAATTGCAAATTTGATGTATTTATTAGATAAAGTAACACAGGTTAGTCAAAGGGTAGGATGAGTAGGTGCAGTTTTCATTAAAGCTGAAGTTCAAAGAGCAAAACGCACACTTCTAAAATGGACAGTAATTTAACAGACAAAAACCCTTAAATTTTATATTTCCTTTTTAGGTAGACAATTTTTCTTAAGTAGACTGCTCAGCAGACTCTCCTTTTTTTTGCCAAACCATGTCAACAATAGCCAGATCTGTCAGCACAAGATTTAGCATGACCAGTGCAATAATCATTGAGCCTCCATGCTTTATAGTTATTAAAACACAACTAAAAATGACAAGCAGGAAAATAAGTAAACACACCTGGATATTAAAAAGTTTCCTATCATATCATTATATTGCAACTCCAAATTTACCACGGAAGTTTTAGAAAACTTCAGATCCCATTTGCTTGACATTTTTGTTTTTTCAGTATTGATCACTCAATTTATGATTTTTTAAAAAAAAAAACTAAATTGATCCATGTCTCGTGGCAAATCACTATTTTGTTTGGGGCATTCCTAAGGCTTCCGTTATAGGAACTGTGAGCCACTAAATCTATCATTTCGTTTTTGAAGTGTAACCTAGAAGATTGAACTTGCCAAAATGAATTACAAGATATATTCCACTATCTTATACTGGATGCGGCAGAAAAATTCAGAGAAGATTATTTCCTACGAGATTGTAAAAACCTAAAGTCAGACACTTACGAACAATACACTGATTTCCTCCAGGGAGCGTTTTCCATCCAGGACAACAGTAGGAGTGGAATCTAGAGCCACACACGTTTGGCCTGTCACATACATACAAATAAATGTGCACAGAAAAATGTCAGTCAATGTAAAGGCACATCCATTTTTTTTTTTACATATGCAGAAGGGAAAAAAAATCTACAGTCCACGCACAACAAAACAAAAACTGTATGAACTGCCAACCAAAAGCAAACTCCCCTCCTCCCCCCAAAATAAAAAAAACAAAGAAAAAGCACCTTTCACCACTACCTTAAACCAAACAAAATTCCTCCTCAGACCAAACAAAACCATCCTCTTTTGCAAGCACATCGTTTAACATGCAAAACAAAGCCTACCTCAAAGTTTTTTTAGGCTGTAATACCAGTGATCACAAAATTGAAGCAATATTTGTTACTTGTTAATAGCACCACTTTTTTACGTTTACCTTTACATGCAAGTAACTATTTTCAAACATAATCACAGTATCTAAGAGGCTATTTTTTTAAATCGCGGCCAAAATGTAGAATTAAAACAACACTGAATTGGACTAATAAGTGAGTTTGAAAGGAAATGTCATGTGTGAAGAAGACAAACACAAGAACCACCGGTTGCGGTTTTGAAGTGGGGAGAGGTTACATGGAAACCGCTGTGAATTGTGTGAAGGTAGCGGTGTGGGGATTACACGGATTGGTAATAGATTCCACTGAGGTGTTGGTGAATAGGGCTTGCCTGGCTGGGGCTGTGGACTGCCTGGAGGGATTGGGGGGTGTATCGATGAAGTTGTGGGGGTTACACGGAGCTGCTTGTGGACTGCATGGAAGTGCTCGTGGCGCTGTGTTGCAGAGAGGTGAGCGGGAAGGGGCTGCTCGGGGGTGGCTATGCTGCATTGTGTGCAGTAGATGTGAGCTGCATGGAAGTGCGTTTGCGGTGAAGTGCTTCCCTACCCCCTAAGCACATCCTGCTGGCCTCTCCTGCGGACCCGGCTGGTGGCGGCCCCTGCTCCGTCCTCCCGATTCTCCGAGGCTGGGTAGATGGCGTCTGTTCCCCCTGCGGGCCGGACCTGCTGTTGCTTTTGCTGCCCGGCTGCTCCCTGCGCCCACAGCGCGACACAGCCCAGCCACAAGCAATAAAGCTGCGGGCAAAGCCCGCGCCGTCTCCCCATCCTGCGACTGGACAGCTGGAAAACCCGAGCAGGAGGGAGGCCGGGTGCAAAATAATTCAACTTCCACTCGGGGGGCGTCTTCAGGCCGCAGCGCTCGGCAGCTGCGGGGGGGGGGGGCGCTGCTCCCTCTTTCCCTGCCCAGGAGGGACGGTGCTGCAGCCACCTCTTCCAAAGCGCCTTCAGCAAGCCGCGAGGAGAGCAAGCGCCGGTGCGCCGCGGGCTCCAGGCTGCATCGCTCCGCAACGCGCTTCCTATTTACAAAAGAGCGGGGACAGAGGTGAGCTTCAGACCGGCCCTGCGAAGCTCCCGGCACCCCGAGGAGTCACTAGGGCAAAGCCAGGCTGCACCGGAGCTGTGCCGAGCGCAGAGCAATCCTGGCCGAAGAGCAAGCGGTTTGACAGACGGATCCTGGAGAAGCGGCGAGGCCAGGAAGGTGAAGGGGCCCCGGACGCTGCAGCCGCGGCCCGGAGAGCTGCTCTGCGGAGGAGCGAGCTGAAGGATGCGAGGCGCTGGAGGGTTTTGAGGCAGGGCGGCCGCCTGCCTGTCAGTCAATGGGGAGCAGCGCGCAGCTCCCAGCACGTGGGCGGGGGGCTGCAGCCAGGGGGAGGTGGGTGAGGAGGAGGAGGGACTGGGAGAGAAGGGCGGGGGTGCAGCGGGAAGAGATGGGGAGGTGGGTGGAAGGAGGAGGGGCTGCGGGGGAGAGGAAGGAGGGGGGATGGGCGAGGATGAGGTTATAAGAGGCAGGCCGGGCGAGGAGGCTGCGAGCGGGGTTCCCGACCCTGTCCTTTCATTCCACAGGCCCCTTGGCCCCCGATTTCATAACTTCGCCTTTCTCCCCCTCGCGTCTCGGGGCGGCTCGGTGCAGCGGGCGCTCCGGAGACGGCGCTGTGCCGGGGGCTCTCTTGGAAAGGAAAAAGCTGCCTTGGTCCCTCGGTTTCTTTCTTTCCTTAGCAACCGCTCGGGTAATAAGGACCCTCTCCTTCCACGTGCCGGGGTGGGGGGGACCACGGAGTTAGAGCTACGTGTGCAGAGAGTTAGTCAGTGCAGAGTTGCTCCGAAAGCGAATTCCGCCCTTCCCCTCTAGGGATTTATTTTTCTCTGGGGCACAGAAGTGGATCTCGAACGCACCGACCCTCACATGCAAGAAGACCACAGACCTGATCACATAAGGGGCATTGGGGGAGGTGGGCAGCTGGGGCTAGTTATCTGGCCAGCAAGGGGAGAACTGCAGTGCAGCCCCTTCAGTGGTGGGAGCCATCCTGCAGCTGAGGTCTGTTGAGGAAATTGGACAGTTACCCGCGGTGAAAAGGGCACATAATTGCTCTCTTTCCATCCGTGACCTTTTGCCTGACTTTGTTCTAATTTCAGTCCATCCGGAGGAGGGATTGGGTTGGGGAACCCAGACAATGAATGTTTATTCTTCCACGAGGCGTGCGGTTGAGTAGCTAAACCTCGGCAGTTAAATGAGGACACCAGTAGCACTGTAGAGGCGAATCAGATTTTCATCTTTTGCCTTTTTTTAACCTTGTGTATTTGTATGAGAGTTTAGTGACTTCTCTGGAAGGCCTAGATAATAACAAGTTATGATTTGCAAAACTTTCTTTACTTTGCTTGGATGTTCCTGCTTGTTGGGGTTGCTTTGTGTTTCCGTTTCAAATAAACCTCAAACATCAAAGCAATAATCAGCTTGTTTACCTGATTTCTTGTCTATGTTTGCTTAGTTTCCACCCAAAACCATAAACATACCTAGATTTGTTGAAAATTAAACAAGTGCTCAAAAACTGGCGTAGATTCACCTTAAAGGTTTGTGAGTCTGACCAACCTAACCAGGGGTGGGTTGTTTTGTTTTTTACAAACATTTGTCATTGCTTTGGTAGTAAAGGGGAGACATTCAGTTTTCTTCATTTATGAAGACGGGCCTGAGTGATTAAAATGCTCTTGAGGAAGACTTCTCACAATATCATGGCTACTGCTGTACCCTTGGTACTTTTTCCAAGTAGCTTCCAGTTACCTGCACAGAGCTGGCAATTTTTACTTCTGTTTTCAGGTGCAGGCGAGATGCAGAAGGGATCATAGGCAGCAACTTATATGGGCCCAGGATGCCTGGGCTCCACCAATAGTCAGGAACATGGGCCCAGCTCCACCAATGTTTGGGTTTAAATTTTCAGAGCCGTCCTGTCCCTAGGTTGGACTGGGGCAACCGCCCCGGACTCTGCACTTTTGGGGGCCCCATGCTTCAGGGGGATGCGGGTCCAGGGCAGCCTGGGGGATTAGCGGAGGGCCTGGTGCCGGCAGCAACAAGTGACCTGGTGTGACAATGCGGTTCTGGCGGAACCCAACTGAGAGCACCAACTCAGGACAAATTGCTAAAACAGGGCAGTTACAGCCCAAGGCTGGGGTTTTTCCACCTCTAAGGCAAACCAAACCAGCCAGACTAAGACTTCGGTCTCATCCCACTGGCTAACCGCAAGTCTCACAAGCAATCTCCTTAGACACTCCAGTTTCCCAGTATTACCACCAGTGCCACTCGTTATGGGGACAAATGGTTATGAAAACCAATACCCCAGTAAAAGAAAAAGGTTCTCCTGATCCCAAAGGACCAAGCCCCAGACCCAGGTCAATATACAAATCAGATCTTACCCACAAATCACGCTGCTGCCAATTCTTTAGAATCTAAAATCTAAAGGTTTATTCATAAAAGGAAAAAGATAGAGATGAGAGTTAGGATTGGTTAAATGGCAAAGTTCTTGGTTCAGGCTTGCAGCAGCAATGGAATAAACTGCAGGTTCAAATCAAGTCTCTGGAATACATCCCCAGCCGGGATGGGTCCTCAGTCCTTTGTTCAGAGCTTCAGTTTGTAGCAAAGTTCCTCCAGAGGTAAGAAGCAGGATTGAAGATGGAGATGAGGCATCAGCCTTATATAGTCTTTTCCAGGTGTAAGAACACCTCTTTGTTCTTACTGTGGAAAATTACAGCAAAATGGAGTCTGGAGTCACATGGGCCAGTCCCTGCATACTTTGCTGAGTTACAAGGCGTATCTGCCTTCTCTCAATGGGTCCATTGTATAGCTGATGGTCCTTAATGGGCCATCAAGCAGGCTAGGCAGAGCTAATCTCAGCTTGTCTGGGATGTCACCCAGAAGCATAGCATAAGTTTGCCATACAGACAGTATAGAGCCAATATTCATAACTTCGACTACAAAACTGATACACACATATAGACAGCATAATCATAACCAGTAAACCATAACCTTGTCCTAGACACCCCATTTGACCCCCTTTATACAAGATTTGGGTGCCACTACAGGACCTTGGTTGCAACAATGATCTATACAGTCCCAGTTTATGTCAATAACATCACACCTGGCCCCAGCCTGCCTGCTCAGTCTCTTCCTGCCCCTACCCCCAACTCCACCCCTGCCCCACCTCTACTCCACCTCTGCCCCCTCCCCTTATTCCCCCCAAGACCCCAGTCCTGCCCTGCCTCTTTTCAGCTTCCACCCCCTCCCCCAAGCAATGCCAGGAGCCAGCGGAGCAAAGCAGGCTGGGGTCAGGTTGCTTGCTGCTGTCAGTGCCAGGCCCCGGCCCCCTGCTAACCTCCGAGGCTGCCCTAGACCCCGCATCTCCCTGAAGTGTGGGGCCCGGTCCCTCCTATCCGGTCCAGGATGGCTCTGCTTGGGACTCATTTGGGGCACCACCAAAAGTAATACAAATCTGGCACCCATGAAAGGGATGAGGATTATTTTCTTGCAGTAAAAACTGTCCTTCAATACGAGGTTGGTCACACCTTTCTGAGGGGAGAAACGGACCTTTTGAGACACTGTCTGCCTTCAGAGGCTGAAGGAATCACTGCTGTTTCAAATTAGTGTAGGGAAGAATACTGTGTTGCCAACCAAACATTGTCAAAGGTCTAGTTCTTCTAGAGCTAGGTCATTATAATTATGTCCTCCACTGACACAGTGCAGCCAAGAGGATCTGAGCACCATCATTGTCAGGAGGCGTTGGAGATGGATCGGTCAGATGCTTTGGATGGAAACTGGTTCCATCACCAGAGTAGCAATAAGATGGACACTTGAAGGCAAGCTAAAATGAGGCTGCCCGAAAATAACATGGTGAAGAACTGTGGAAGCAGAGCTGAAAAACATGTGGCATAGCTGGGGAGCCATTGAAAGACTTGCCAGAAACAGGAGTGGAGGAGCTTTGTTGCTGTGCTAAACACCGGAGGCATAATAGGAACATGACGATGATCAAAGTAGACTGTCACAGTGACTCCTAAAGATTCTCTTGCCAGCTTCAGCATGGTATATGGATATCCTGTAACAGATGAAGCTGGAAGGAAAATAGCTAGACAACTAGTAGCTGAAGTTCTATTCCATATCTTATCTTACCAATAGTGACAGAGATCATGAAATCTTATTTCCTCTCTGAGCAGAAAATGGTCAAGTCTAAACTTAGATATATCAAACATTCCCACTTGAAACTGTTCCATTTAAACCTGGCTAGTTTAGGGAAGTACTCTTTTTTCCTAACTACTTGACTTTTTCCAAAAAAGATCCTTTATTGGGGAAAAGAGTAGGAGGAGTTAAATATATATAGTCCTAGTTTATTAGTACTCTGAGAATAGTGCAAAGTGTGATTTGTCATACTATTACTTTAGTAAAATAGGATCCATATAAGTTTGAGCTGTTGGCCATATGATCATTTTTAATCTTAAACAGGATGTTCTCCCATGTCCATATTTGATTAGTGAGCTTAAATACACATTCACCCACATTATTTACTTAGCTATATTAAAAGCATCTATCCAAGTCTAGATACCTGTACAAGTATTAAAAAAAATACCCATGCCAATAGACTGTGCCAGCATAAAAACTAGCCCTTTTCTCTAGGAATCCTGACCCAGCTTGCTTTCATTTTATAGAATTGAGAACATTTGAATCTCTCGTGGAAGAACCCTGTGTTTTACAAAAAGTCTTCCATTTAATTTAAAGTCACTTGCCTGAACAAGGGTTGAAGGATTAGATCCATAATTTCTTTTCAATTTGTGTACATTTGATACCACATTTGCATACATTTAGTCATTTAAAACTGTTAAAATGGCTACTATGATATATAACTGGCTAGCAAAGTTTCCCTCCCCCAAAAGCAACCTTAGGCTTCCCCTAGTACAGTATACGTATTTTTAAAATGGGTGCAAGGTATAGAGCAAAAGAAAAAGACTGAAAAAAAAAGTAAATTGTGAAATTATATTCCAAACACATGGAAATTAGAGATTTATGTTTTACTCCCAAAAAAGTCTGTGGGGTTGTTTTTGGTGGGTCACTCCCACTTTCAATAGAGCAAATTATGAATTATCTATTGAGTCTCAATGAGACTCAGGTGCTAAGTGCCTAAGTCACCTTTGAATGTTGGAATTTGGAGCCTAATGTCACAGTGTACATCTACACTGCAATAAAAAAAATACTCACAGGTGGCTGGTATCAGCTGGCTCTTGGGGCTATAAAATTGCAGCATACATGTTTGGGCTCAGGCTGGAGCCTAGGCCCTGGAACTCCAGGTTCGAAAGCCTGGGCTCCAGCCCAAGCCCAAATGTCTACACTGTTTTATAGCCCCGCAGCCTGAGCTAGCCATGAGTTTTTTATTTCAGTGTAGACATACATTGAGTGCTCTTATGTGGAAGCATGACTGACTACTATCAGTGTGCCAATGACTCAGAAATCTAGTTTGTTTTTCTAATGAGCTATCTCAGCCTTTGTCAATGTTAAAATCAACATGGACAAAATTGGGCTCTTGAACTTTTCCTGCCCATTCTCTTCCTTCTCTAAAACTATAGACACCACCACCAGCCTCACTGTTACTCAAGCCTGTAACTTGGATGTCATCTGTGTCCTCTAGCTGGATCCACACATTCAGGCCTTTTCTTCTCTGTCCACACAGCTGGAACTCTTTCACCACACAATTTCCATTTTAACTGCTGCAACCTCCTCATTTAGGATCCTGTATACTGCAACCTTGCTTGACTCAAGTCTATTCAGAATGCTGTTGCCAAGATGATTTTCCTGTCTCACACTCCTGACCACAACAGCCCCATCTGGGTATGTCTACACAGCAGTTAAAAACCCACCACTGACCTATGCCAGCAGACTCAGACTTACAGGGCTTGGGCTAAGGGACTGTTTAATTGTGGTGTAGATGTTTGGGCTCGGGCTCAAGCCTGGGCTCTAGGACCCTGTGAGATGGGAGGGTCCTGGAGCTTGGGCTGCAGCCTGATTCCAAACCATCTATGCTGCAATTAAACAGCTCCTTAGTGTGAGCCTGAGTCAGCAGGCATGGGCCAACTGTGGGTTTTTAATCGCTCTGTAGATATACCCTCAGAGAGTCCCTCCACTGGTTCCCCCTTCACCTCAACACCCTGATTCAAGCTTCTAGTCTTTCAGGCCTTTCATGATTTAGCCCCACTCTACCCTGCGAGCTAGTAAAACATCACAAGAGACATTGAAGGAGGGAAGTGAGAAAAAAAAAAGACAGACAAGAGGGTAGACATTAACAGAACATGAGGGAAGGAAAGGAGATTTAAAATGATAAAACATAATAGAAAAAAAGAGAAAAGACACTGAAAAGATTCTGCTATATACACAAGGATTGGGGGTATATAGCAGAAAGAACCAACCAATGAAGGAAGGGAAATGGAACAAAAGGGAGACATAGTGAATTAACAAAATAGAACTTTATACAAAAGCTCAGAACCAGACTCTGCCACCTTCTATTGATTGCAATGGGGCTACTTGCAGAGCAAGATAATTCCTCAATGTGAGTAAGAGTGGCAAAATTGGGATCTTTATGTTTAATAATAATAATAATCAAAATGTTTGATTACACATATATTGATATTATACATGCAGCTCTTGTAAACTGAGGTGAGGCATGTCTTCTACCAATCAACTTATAATTGACTAGTCTCTTTATAAGCCCACCTTGATTTTGCAGATATATTTTCCTTAATTGCACTTTATCCCTTCTCTCTCCCTTGCACCCATCTGTGGTGATGTTGCCTGTGTTTCTTGCAACCAGTCTCTGTCCCTGTTAACAGTCTTGGAGCATTGACATGTTTGTTAAAACTGATAACTGGTGTGGTGGTATTAGTGGTAGTATAAGTGTGGTGATACTTGAGAAAGCAACACCTTATTGCTTAAAGTTATTCACTTGCATATATGCAACTTTGCATTCACAAGAATTACAAAACAGTGAAATAAAAATAATGTGGTATTAAAGTGAAACAATTTACCCCTTTTCACCAATGTCTAAACATTTCTGCAGGACCATTTCCTCAGAATTCATTACCTTTTTTTACCCTTGCTATAAAGTGATCTTGCCCATTCCACTGTTAGATTTTCCTACCCATTTTTGTATAATGTATCACCCTGTTTTCTGTCACCAATGTACTAGTACTTTGCAAATTCTTCATTGCCATTTGGAGATCTTTAAAACTTGCTTTAAAATGTTGCCCAAATGAGCGAGATCTGGTTGGTCCTCACTGTATAATAATAATAATAAAAAAAAACCTTGCAGCTTCAAAGATCTATCCATGGCCTGGCCTTGCTCCCACTTTGCTAATGCCACAGCAGGTCTGTACTACTTTGATCTTCCAATATGTATTCATTAAATATCAGATGGACTCCATATGCTCCCAGTATACTTTAAACTCACATAAAACTTCGACTAAGTTTTAAAATAGTTCACTCTACCCAGATATAACACGACCCGATATAACACGAATTTGGATATAACGCAGTAAAGCAGTGCTCTGGCGGGGCTGCACACTCTGGAGGACCAAAGCAAGTTCAATATAACGCGGTTTCACCTATAATGCGGTAAAAATTTTTGGCTCCCGAGGACAGCGTTATATAGGGGTAGAGGTGTATATGTTAATGATAAAATAAATCAGATGTTCCACATGTATGATCAGTGTCATGCACCTGCCTAAATCACTGGCATTGGGAGCTGACTAGGCCATATCTAACATAACTGCCTACTTGTGTATAACGATGCTATATCACACCCTGGGCCAAATCCTACATTGGTGTGAACTGACAGAGCTCCATTTACTTCAGTGAAGCTACACTGATTACATCAGTGGAGTATTTCACCTGTCTGTGATAATGAGAGCTATCCTATACTGTATCTAGTTTACAAATAAATTTGGAGCACAAAATACTGGATTTCTATCTCCTATTATAACAGATAGTTAATACCCTTGTGTTACTTCCTGTTTATATCATTTGTCTGCATAGGCTGCTGTGTACATGTTTAAATCATTTAAATGCAAGATTTAAAGAATATACCTTAAATTAATCCAATTGTCTAGTGGGTTGTAACTAATCCTTTGAAACAAATGTTTGTTTTTCCTAGGAGGAAAAGTGAGAATCATCCAATGAATGGAAGGGGGGAAGAAGGCGGCGGGGGAGAAGAGATAGGGAAACAGTTTTAAGCTATAGTAAATAACAGTAACAATCTTGTACAGTAAGTTACTTCTTTAGACTTACAAGCACATTAATCATAATTTCCATTTTACAGATAGAGAAAACAAGGTACTGTATAAAGATTAAATGATTTGCCCAAGGTCAGCAATAGAGAACCCACCTCTTCTGAGTCCTAGTGTCTTATCTACTGGCCCTCAATACCATTATAATGCATCCATCTGGTTAAATTACCTGGAGATACACTGCAATCAGGACTAAAGGTGGTGCTGATGAAAAGGGAAATAGGGGAACACACATATGCATCTAAAGTACTCGCAGAAGTACTTTCTAAATTTATGCAAAATGAAAAGACTTTAGCAGTGATAATAGCAATCTGCTATATTGTACAACACCAATGATTCTGAGGCTGTTGCTTAAACTGCAACTGTGTAAACTGAAAACCAGCTATAAACCAGAAAAAAAGGTAATGTGGATATGTTTTCCTTTGCATATATAAAATTAAGTCAAGAGACAGAAAAGGGAAGATGAAGTAGAAGCACAAAGGAATCTAATCAATGAGAATCTACCTACAAACAAAGCAAAAAGAAGATGCCATGAAAGAAGACACAGTAAGGATAATATAATAATAAGTATGGCCTCAGGACAATGCAACTCAAACACAGACATAAAGAAACCACTAAGAAACTGTGAAATGGGTGGATTCATGATCAAAGGAAAGAAAATACTATCTCAGATAATTAAACAAGAAATAAAACGTTGAATATAGGTAAGATTGTGAGAAAGAAAAATGTAAAAAGTGGCAAAAGGAAGCGATAGCCTAGGTTGGCATGAGAAAAAAAAATTGAAAAGCGTAGCGAAGTGTGAGATCTGCTAATGCCACAGAGTCTCCCACAAGGAAATCTTAGTAGTAGCACAGAGATCACAGCAGCATCAAGTAGTGGGTTTACTGTAGAAGAATAGAAATGAATATTTGTGGATAGTTGACAACACAGCTGTTCCAAGTACTTCAGACATCAAATGAGAGGATACAAAGTAAATCTGTAATCATTACACAGTTTCTATATTCACCAGACATGGACTTTTCAGATCAAATTAAACTGCACACTTCACAGTTCAGCAGTGAACATTCTCCCAAGTTTACAAGGACTGGGAATAAAATATGTCATTAAGCTACCCATAAGTCAGTAACTTGGCAGAGATGTTACAATGAAAAGTTACTAGAACTAAAATGGAAGGCCATAACCCACACCTCTGCATTTTATAACGTGGCAGCCAAATCTGGCACAAGTGCTAATGACATGGAAACTGAATGCCTTGGAAAATGGCTACTTTCAGTTATATAGTCTGCCTCCAGATAAAACAAAGATTAAAAATTACTAGCATGTGCTGAAAAGACAGTGAGGAATGCTTGGGGGGCACAGAGGAATGCCTAGGGGACACAGAAGGGCCTGGGTCAGCCCCCATTGGAAGCAGGGAGGGAGCACCACCCAGCTCCCAGCTGTGGCCCCACCTCCCAGCTCCCCGCCGAGGCATGGCCCCAGCTCCACATCTGGCCCTGCTCCCAGCCATGGCCCCTGCTCCTGGCCTTTGCCCCGACTCCCACCCAGGCCAAGACTCCAGCCCCAGCATCAGCCCTGGCCCCAACCTTGGCACCACTCCCAACCATGGCTGGGGAGGGGCATGGACAGGGGTAAGAGGGTCACAAAGTAAAAAGTTTGGGAACCATTGGGTTAAAATCTGTTGGAAACCATTGTGTGAGAGGAAAAGGCAATGAGAGGACGTGAAAACCCTATACAGAGTTGAACTCTATGCCAGCCCCACATGGCCCCTTGGATTCCTGCCCCTTGCTTCTTTCCCCACCCCTGCTCCCTTTCTGCCCCAGTGCAACAGAACCACACCATTTCAGTTATCTGTTTTGGAATCTCACCAGTGAATGCAGTCCTAAATAAATACAATCTTTTTTAAAATAAATAAGCGTATAGGCTTACAGGTAACCAGTTGTATTTGATGTGCATGTATTAAATTTAACAATGTATTATAGGTATGTATACAATTTTTATATATGTTGACTGCCTTCTTCTCTGTGCTGGCTAGGTTTATTGTCATCTTAGCACAAGTCTTCAGGGAAAGGATAATACCTTACTAATTGTTTATACAGTGCCTAGCAAAATTGGGCCTTGTCATATTGAGGCCTTTAGGCATTTCTTTTCTACAATAGAAAAAATATATATAAATCAATACATAATAATAATGTGTAGTATATTGAAGAACTGTTCCATAGTCCTGCCAGTTACCAAGAGAGATAATCCAGTTTTGTGATGCATAATATTTTCAAGCACATTAGATAAGAACATAAAAACAGCCATACTTGGTCATACCAAAGGTCCATTTAGTCCATCATCCTGTCTTCTGACAATGGCCAATGCCAGTTGCCCCAGAGGGAATGAACAGAACGGGGAATCAAGTGATCCATTCCCTGTTGCCCATTCCCAGCTTCTAGCAAACAAAGGCTAGGGACACCAACCAAGATGGACAGGGATAATAGCCATTGATGGATCTATCCTCCATGAACTTACCTAGTTCTTTTTTGAACCCTGTTATATTCTTGGCCTTCACAACATCCTCTGGCAAAGAGTTCCACAGGTTGACTGTGTGAAGAAATACTTCCTTTTGTTTGTTTTAAACCTGCTGCCTATTAAAGACCCCTAGTTCTTGTGTTAGGAGAAGGAGTAAATAACATTTCCTTATTTACTTTCTCCACACCAGTCATGATTTTATAGACCTCAATCATATCCCCCCTCAGTCTCTTTTCCAAGCTGAAAAGTCCATTTTATTAATCTCTCCTTATATGGAAGCCATTCTATACCCCTAATCATTTTTGTTGCCCTTTTTTGAGATGGGGTGACCACATCTGCATGCAGTATTCAAGATGTGGGCATATCATGGATTTATATAGAGGCAATATAATATTTTCTGTTTTATCTAGTCGTTTCTTAATGGTTCCCAGTATTCTGTTTGCTTTTTTGACTGCTGCTGCACATTGAGTGGATGTTTTCAGAGAACTATCCACAATGACTCCAAGATCTGTTTGTTGAATGATAACAGCTAATTTTGACCCCATAATTTTATATGTATAGTTGGAATTATATTTTCCAATGTGTATTACTTTGCATTTATCAATATTGAATTTCATCTGCAATTTGTTGCCCAGTCACCCAGTTTTGTGAGATCCTTTCATAGCTCTTCGCAGTCTGCCTGGGATTTAACCATCTTCAGTAGTTTTGTATCATCTGCAAGTTTTGCTATGTCCCTGTTTACTCCTTTTTCCAAATAATTTATGCACATCCTTAATGCAGCTGCACCCAGGTCCTGTTTATGAGAAACAGGAGGGTGAAAGCTTAATGTACATTAGGTACTAACATATCCTACTATGGTGACAATCCCTGGGTACACAGATGAACACATTTCCAAGGAATATTAAATCTGTAACTTCTGGCCCACTTGCGTATTTAAATATTGTCAGATACTAAATTTATCTAGGGTTCAAATCTGCAAGTGCTCAACATGTAGAACTCCAATTGGTAGTTTGTGACTTTTAAAAAGATTGCATAAATACATACATAAAAAAATATTTTTTCCTCAATCACTAGGGGGGAATACATCATTAACTTGTATCAGTACAACATTTATCAGGACTGATCTGCCATTGCATTAATCCAGTTTTATGCTGGTGTAATTCCATTGATTTCAATAGTGCTAGACCAGTGCCAAACTGGTATAATGCAGTGATGAAATCACACCCAAAGATCTGTGGGGAATGTTTCTATCTGACATATCAAAACTGTACTTTTAAAGCAACTCACTTCTACCAATGACATACCAACTGGGACATTGGGAGTCATCAGAAATGTTGCAAGATATGATTTAGATAAAGTAGCACACTATTTTCTTGACTGTCTAGAATCTATTAGCAGTGACTAAAAATGTAAATGTTTGGTTTGGTGTTTAGCCTGCTGAAGAGTGTCTCTGAAGCACAAATACAGGGGGTAAGTGCTGAAACTACTACAAGGTTGGCTGATGACTTTATTTTTTAAGAAAGATCATATTATCCTTTTTAATTATTGGCCCCGTAGGTACAATCAATCGTGATGTTTTTACTAGGTAAAACAAATCAGGACTCAAGATCACAGACTCTAGTTGTGCAGTCACATGAATCTGTATGTACCAGGG
Organism: Trachemys scripta elegans; assembly: GCF_013100865.1. NCBI lineage: Eukaryota > Metazoa > Chordata > Testudines > Emydidae > Trachemys > Trachemys scripta. Next base: position 76,896,032 of record NC_048303.1, read on the forward strand.
AGAGATGCCATGTTAATTCCATACAGATGTGCTATTGCATTCCAGTCTGAAAATTTACAGAAGAGGAAATGCTAGTTACACCCCTTCCCCCTTACAGACTAGGATAGAACATTTCACATACTGTATGTGCGTTTTGAATTCTGAGAAAGATCTTAGGCTTCTTTGACCCACTTTTAACATTTCACGGCTACTTTTAAATCAAATACCTCCATTCTCTGATTAAAGTCCAGATATGAACATCGTACATCTTAATATTTTTTAAAGGACAGTTATTAAATGGCAACAATGGAAAGTCACTGAGCCACAGTCTGATCTCAGTTGCACTAGTACATTCAGAGTCACTTTACTGACACATCAGTGTAACTAGGATGAGAATCTAGCCCCACTGAGTTTATTGCAACAGTATAAAAACACAGTCCTGTCCTTTCAAGTTCATCTTATAGGTAGGAAGTTGTGTGCAGAGACTCAGTGTCATTCAATGGTATTCCTTCATCAGAACAGTAAGTAGGATTTTTAGTGAAGAATTCTGTAATAATGCTCACCCAGCTCTGGAAAGCGATTTAAATCTATGTATGACAAGCACTGAATAAGTGCAAAGAATAAGATTACTATGTGAGTCTCTTGGACAACAGGCTAAATTCATGCCAGGCTCTATACCAGTTTCTGCTGGTATAAACCCTTGATCAGTGTAAAGTACAACCAGCAGTAAGACTGTGGTGGGGCAAAGCAGCCATAACCCAACTTCCTGGCCAGTCCCCATGCATCTTTCAAGGTCAGGGAGGGGGAATGTCCATAACAACTGGGGATGTTCTGATTCAGCAGGTCTCCTTTGCAGCATCCACCAGGAGCACAGATGGAAACTTTTCTGTCCTGATCCAGTAGAAATTAAGCAAGAATAGTGGCCTCACATTCTCTTCCTCAAGGTGGATTCTTCCTAGAGTTCAGGGGATTAGCTAGTATAGGGTGGTGATATTTACCCTTATTCCCCCAAACTGGTGCAAGGTGATCTGACCCAACCCTTTAAAACCAAGATCCTGTTTGCTCTGTGAGGACATTCAACATTCCATAGCATTTTTCATAATTGTAAGGGGCTTACCACTGTTTCATTGGCCAAAATTTCTATTCTCACTGTGGTGACGTGTGCTGTGCACTGGATGTTACTTTCCACCCCAGATCTGTTTGTTTTTCAGCAGCCGGTAATGTGATTCCTGTTTGTAACTATAGTACGGTGAAACCTCTCTTAAATTACTGCTCAAGGGACTCACAAAAATCAGTTGCCAAACAGAAGTGGTCATTGACTTAAGGTTAAAAAAAAAAAAAAGTTATACTTGAAACCATGGGGATACTTTGTCACTTAAAATGTGGTTGTGGTTAGAAAGTAACCTTCTCACTCATCAGTTTCCCTCCACTGTGTATTCTGACACATCTTCTCTAATGTTACAGACAGAAATATTATTTCACTAATTTTTACTTATCATTGCAGAGCTAGTGCAGCTGTGGGGGAATACAGCAAAATCTTCTCTGACTTGTGTCTCATCTATAGAATAGTTAACCAAGTTCTAATTGCACAATTGTTGTTGGCAACAAAGCTCATAGGTTGTTTCTGGAGAGCAAGGACTAGCAAAAACCTGTTTTTTGTAACTGATGTGGACTCGAGTTCCCCACATGTCCCTAGGGGACATTGAGAACCAGAGAAGTTTCAATTCTCACTGAAGAGTACACCTCAGTAATACTGAGTAGTCAGTGACTTATTGTGTGTTGTTGGGTTCAGAGGGTTACTTTTCCCTGCTGAAGAATCTATCCTGGATAAATTAGGTATGTTTGGATGTTTTCGAAATATATTTGTTCATTAGGTTCTCTCATTTGTTATAGTCTGGTATAGAGATGGACATTTTTCACAATTTAAAATTTTTCCATGTCAACGTTTTCCATTTCTCATAGAAATTTCAAAACAACAACATTTTTCTGACCATCTCCACTAAGGTATTTTGTTGTGCTTAAAAGATCAATATGAGACAATTTTGAGGATTGAAACCAGGTTTAACTGAAAATTCTGATATTGATTCTTGAGCTAAAATAGCATTAGCTTCTACAGCAAAGGTATTTCTTTTTTAATCTTGATTTGTATTCTCAAAAACCTATCCTTTCATCAATAAAGCTTCAATAATGATATTGTCAATTCTTTGCGGGGGATGACGACGTAAAAAACGAATGCCTGTGTTCTGTATTAGCACAACACCTAGCACAACTCCATGACTAGGATTTCTAGGTGCTATGGTAATACAAATAATAAACATAGTAATAATAAAGCACAATTGTCCATGACATTTCCTAGTGGAAATGCATTTCAGTTTGAGGTTGTTCTCTCTTCCCAAAGATCCAAATCATGGTAATCTGTACCTGTACTTTCCTCTCCCTCCTCTCTCTCCCCCCCCTCATATCTTCATTTTGGGGTCCCACCCACAACCTCCCCTATTCAATGTACATGTTCGGCCACAGTGGGAACTAGTAAGATGCTTTTTACCCTGAACAGCATCACCAATAGAAGGAGGAAATGTATCTCTGTTTGGTCAGGCCTAGATATTACTGTCTCCCAATGTCTGACAGAGCCAGGAAGGTGGATGAGAACAAACAGAGTTAAGCTCTGTCTGTATAAGGCAGAAGTGATGTAGAAGGATGTGCTATGCAGCGGTTCTCAAACTATGGGTTGGGACCCCAAAGTGGGTTGGGACCTGTTTTAATGGGGTCACCAAGGCTGGCATTAGACTTGCTGGGGCCCAGTGCTGAAGTGGCAAGTGGGGTCAGGTGGGAGTGGGGGAGGACCCAGACCCACCCATTACTCCAGGTCCCAACCCAGGGACCCTCTATGCAGCAGCCATGCACCGCATCTCCTTCAACCCCCACCATCCATTTCCCTGGAACAGTTCCCCATAGCCTTAGCACCTTCTCTGCCCCTGTATCAGGGCTTCAGTCTTTCAGCCAATCTGGTTGGACCTCCCTCTCACTCCCCTGACCCACCCAGCACTGCTTTGCTCTGTCCAGGGTGCTAGCAGTTCCATCAGCCCTTCAGAGAGCCAGTCCCTTCTCCATAGATTCCCAAAAGAGAACTGCCTTCTCTGCCCTGCAGTTCTCTTTATATATGGGCCTGCTCTGCCCTGATTGGCTGCTTCTTGCAGCCCCTCACTGATTGGCTGTCTGCTGCACAGCCTCCCCAGGGCTGCTTTTAACCCCTTCTCCACCAGTGTGGGGCAGACACCCCATCAAACTAATTAATATCCATTGCCATAAGTACATTTTAACATTGTGTAGAGAAATTAACCAATACTAAGAAAAAAAGGAAGAGAGAACAACTTTTTCAGTTGATTTTATTTCAAGATTCTGATGTACCTAGGATTTTAAAACCAAGTTTTAAGTTATGTAGGAATAGGTCCATGAAGAGCTAATATCTTTTTTCATCCACAACAGAAATAATTGTTTCCCCTTATATGGAAATATGAAAAAAGCACAATATCACCTTGTATAAAAATAGTTACCTGCCTTGCTGGAAAGACAATCCCTGAAACCAAAAACTGATTTAAGATTTATTCTTCAGCCATTGCATTTTATGAAAAATGGAGGATGAATGAACTTCCCTTCTGAAGCTCAAATGTAACAGGTATCTTTGGAAGATTTCATTAAGCTTAATTCTAGCCTTTCCTGAAGTTTTATGTATGTCAGTACTCACTGAGTCCTTTAAGAGTGATCAGTTTAAAATCTGCAATGTGAAACTTCTATGTGCAAATGTTTTACGTCAGCCAGTTGGAGCTAAGTTCAGCCTCTTTTAATGTAAGATCAGTAAACATCCCCCAATACACAACCACAGTCCCATATTCAAACTTGATTGGCAAATGTAATGAATATGATATAGCAAGGAAAATCACCATGCTTGCAATTCAGGTGACTACACAAGACTTTTTAATTTGAGGGAAGAGATTTTCATTCAGAATGATCTCCCCTGCTTTGAACCATTGGATAGCTTTGAACCATTGAAGGAAAATAGCAATCAACATTTGGACTTCATGCTATTAAGAGCTGAAGTAGTTCCCATTAACTGTTAAATGATTTAAACCATATTTTTACAGGAGTGGGATATTAATTTTCTACACCCCCCCCCAATGACTAAAAGCTTTAACTGGGTCAAATCCTACTCTCAGCCAAACCGCTGTAAATCCAGTTAACTCAATTTACTTTCACTGGTTACCATTAGGTTTTATCATCTTGCCAGCTCCATCCATCCAAAATAAATAAATAAGGGCAATCAGGTATGATACACTGAAAGCATATGTAGTGGAAAATGGCAATGTGAATAAAAATGAGTCATGGGCAGACCGATTTATCTGGAAAACCAGTACTGACTTTCATAGAATTACTCCTGATTTGCACTTGGAAAAACTCAGAGCAGAATTTGTTCTTCTCCTTGGATGCACTTAATTTTCATTAATGCTAAAGGAGTTACTACAGCTACATTGAGTCAAAAAAGAGAAGTTTCAAACCTTTTTGAACAGTGATATAATGGCAGCTAACTAAACACCTCTTAACCTGCTTATTTTACAAAGAGCTATCCTCAGCGGAGCGCCCACCACCACCCCCAAGAACCTCCTGGATACTTCGGACAAGCCAGAGTCACGGGTCCCTGGTGTGAACAGTGAGGAGGAGGTGTTGGATGAGGAAGAGGAGAAGGAGGAGTATGGGGGACAGGCGATTGGGGGATCCAGTGGCACAGCAAGCCAGGATCTGGTTTGACTCCAGAGCAGTCGAGCCAGTCCCTATAAAGTCCAGCACAGGTGAGCTTAATGCAGGGGGAAGGAAACTCTGGTAAGTTTGCAATTTGCTTTGATATGGCAGAGACACATCTGTTCATTTATGCTTTTTTAACCATGCTAGAAGAGGTAGTGATATAACCAATAGAGGCAGAATTGCTCTCTGCTTCTCATTCCCCTGTTCAGCTAGGCAGAGGGGGCCCTGCAGAACAGTTTGTTCATGTGCCTCGGGATGTCCCATGAATCCTCCATAGGATCTCAAGGAAATTTTCCTGTAGGTAGTTTGCATCCTCTGCTGAAGGTTTCTGGGGAGAGCTGCCTTATTCCTTCTGCTGTGGGAGGAGACTTTCCCATGCCACTCAGCAATTACTTCAGCAGGCACCATTTCAGCACACAGGCTAGCAGCATACGGCCCCAGTCTGCAGCCAGATGCCTGCAAGAGCTATTCCCTTTCAGCCTCTGGAGTGAGATATCAGCTAAAATCTCCACCACCTGTGCAAAATAGTGCCAGTATTCAGTTCAACTGCCCTATCCAGATATGTACTCATATCTGTGAGCTGCCTTATTGAGCCTTTATTGTCCCAACTTTCCTCCTTCCTCCTCCTCCCCCGGACCATACTCACCATGGCTGGGACTGCCACCATGCTTTATGTAGTGCTTGCAACTTGTGTGGATCAAGGGGAGTGAGTTCAGTCCACCGATTTATCTTGTGAATACACTCTCAATAGTACCTCTGTGTATTTTATCTTTTGCAGCTAGAAATGTGGCCTGGAGGGTCTCTCCGTCTACACCAGCAAAGTGGCTCAGCCAAATGAGGAGGAGAAGGAAGAGGACGCGAGATGACATGTTCCAAGAGATCCTGCAAACTTCTGGTGCTTCAGATACCGAGCACAGAGCTTGGAGTATCACTCTCATGGACAGAATGGACAGGGATAGAGTGGAGAGGAGAAAATCACAGGAAAAGGAGAGAGATGTGCAGCGGAAGATGCTACCACTTCTCAAGCAGCAAGCAGACATGCTAGAAACTCTTTTTGACCTTCAGGTTCAATAGACCTGTGTTCGCCTCCCTCTGCAGCCCATAGAGAACTGCATTCTGGGACCTCCCTACTCACCCTTCCACATTCCCAGTGGTATCCGGGGCCACTGCATTACTCTCATCACTCCACCTTGGGAGAGAGTACAAACAATCACAGCCGCACATACACTGACCTGTGAGACAGACGGTTGGTGTATGTGTTTGTGAAATGAAAATGACTATTCTTTCCCCTTCAAAGGTTCTCTTTCCTGTATTCATAAAGTTTCATTCAGTTATAAATGTGTCTGTTTGCATAGGTTTGGAATAAAAGTCTATTTATGGAAACTTAATTCATCTAGTTCACAACATATCTTGTCCAGAGCTGACATCGTTCACAGATAATAGCAATAGGTGCATTTGCAATGTTATATTACTACACACAAAGCACTCGTTACAAGGTTCATACCGGGATGCAAAAAAAAACAAACAACAACAACAACAACCACCACCAAAAAAACAAACAAAAATACCCAGGCAGAACACACTACAGCAACACACATTACTGTAGCTCGCTATTAAAACAAAGCCTCCCTGAACTATATAGCTCCCTGTTGAGCTCTTCTTATAGCCCTGGTATCTGGCTGCTCAAAATCAGCAGACAGCCCAGACAGCCATTCCACCTCTGACCTCTACCTGGATGGCAACTTTCCCCTTTTGCTTCACAGATATTATGAAGCATGCAGCAGGCAGATATAACCATTCAGATTTTTTTCCACTGAGATCTAATCTCATGAGTAGACAGCACAGTGGCCTTTCAAATGGCCAAAGGCACATTCAACTGTCATTCTGTACCTGCTGAGCCTGTAGCTGAAGTGCTCCTTGCTGCTGTCGAGGTGGCCAGTGTGCGGCTTCATGAGCCATGGGAGTAAGAGGTAGGCTGGGTCTCCCAGGGTCACTGTTGGCATTTCAATATCCTCAATGGTAATCTGCCAGTCTGGAAAGAAAGTCCCTGCTTGCAGCTTTCGGAACAGGCCTGTGTTCTGAAAGATGCACCTTCCCTGACCATCCTGTGTTGATGTCAGTAAAATGTCCCTGTGATCCACCAGTGCTTGCAATACTATGGAAAAGTAGCCCCTTATGTTGATGTACTTTGTGGGAAAGTGGTCTGGTGTCAAAATAGGGATAGGCGTGCCATCTATCAGTCCACCACAGTTCAGGAACCCCATTACTGCAAAACCATCCACTATGTCCTGCACATTGCCCAGAGTCACCGCCCTTTGTAGCAGGATGTGATTAATTTGCAACTCATCTCCATATAAATTTGTCAAGCTTCCACTTCCAGTCACTGGATCCTCTTATGCCTTTGTCTACTAAAGAGCCTTCTGCTACAGGCACCTTTTACTCTGTTGGTACTTATAGACCATGAGCAAGTCACACTGTAACTTTCTCTTTGACAAACTAAATAGATTGAGCTCCTTAAATCTGTTACTGTAAGGCATGTTTTCCTGTCTTTGAATCATACTTGTAACTATTCTCTGCACAATCTATTTTCAACACATTTTTTGAAATGTAGACATCAGAACTGACACAGTATTCCAGCAGTGGTTTCACCTGTGCCAAATACTGAGGTAATACAATCTCCCTACTCACTAATCCTTGTTTATGCATCCATAAAAGTATGAACCTTTTTGGCCAGAGCATCACACAATGGGATCTGTTGTGATTATTGGACCCTATAAAGTCACTCTAAGTTCAACTGTAAAAAGTATGTGAAAGTTCATAAGATGTTACAATAACCATGAAAAAATAGGTCAAGTTGTTTTTGATGATTAATGTTATAATAGTTGCAAAAAAACCAGACAGAGAAACTGTATTAGTCTAAACAACCAGGACCTACTGATATAATTCAAGGACTATGTGAGATCATACTTGGTAAACAAGAAAATGTAGGAACAAAGTTACTTATGCTAAATTTGGCCTTATGGAAATGGATTTAATTGGTACAAAATAATGAGGATAAAATATGTCATCCACTTTTACCCTTTTAGGGGTTCTTATAAAGAGACTGAAAAAAAGAATCATCTTCCTCCAGCTCATATTCCAACCTGGCAGCACTGCAACTCATTGCAGCTTCCTTGACCTCAAGACAGATGGAGCAGACCAAGCTAAGGACTTTTTTCCCAAGAAGAAGGCCAGCTGGCTTTGCTCTTGTGTAAGGAACTTTGCATTCACCTGTCAGTGCTGAAAGCCATCAGATTACCATGACATCCAGTCCTCAGTCCTTCAGTGGGGACAGCTAATTCCCTACACCACAGAGGCACATAAAATCCTGTATTGTTTTCACTTCTCTTGTTCTGTTGCTTTATGCCCTCTCCCACTTGCCTCTGATCATCTCTCTCACTCTCTTGGCTTTTCACTGAATCCTAAAATCATCTATAGTGCATTCATCCAAACCTGCCTTGTCTAAAAGGAAAGGATCCAAACAGATGATGTCCCTGACCAAAGCATGATCCAGGATCCAAGCAGCAGGTGTCATGGTTGACCTGCCAGCCAAAGCATCCATTTGTGACTGTCCAGCCATCCAGTGTTCCAGAGACAACAAAAATCATATTTCCCCCACATTTTCTATTCTCTCTCTCTCCCCTATCGTGTATCTGTCTATTAGAAATAGAGAAGTAAATACCCTTTGCACACCAGGACTGAAAGTAAAATTAATCCTTTCCTTTTCATCAAAGAAAGGTAGCTCTGAAAATAAGAGCGTGTTTTAGTTTCTTGTTCTTTTTTGTGTTTGATCAATGAACTTTCAAGTTTAGAATGAATGCTTTTGGTGTTTGTCATATAATCAAGTAGAACCAAGGTCTCAGTAGAAACATAACCCAAAGCAAATAATATTGGAGAGTTTATAAACACCTTTAACTCTTTGACAATACATTAGATCTGATATACATTTGGTTGTCCATCATCAACCCTTGTCCTGTTCACAGTCCCTGCTTTCTGGGATACAATTCCCCATCCTGTAAGTATGACCTACGTTCTTTATTCCTAGAAATATGACTGCATTTGGCACATTAAAACTCACATTCTTTGAGCCCGTTTTACCAAGTAATCCAGATCATCCTGTATAAGTGACCTGTCCATATCACTATTCACCACTCTACCAATCTTCAGGTCATCTGAAAACTTTATATGAAATTATTTTACATTCTATTTTAGATCATGCATAAAGATATTAAATAGCATTGTGCCAAGCATCAATCCTTGTGGAATCCCATTAGAAACATCTATTCAAAAATGATTCCCCACTAACAATTACATTTTGAGATGTCATACACTGATTTTGTAGTATGCTAATTTTTTATTCCGAGTGTTGTGTGGTAAAATTTTGCCAGGGATCAATGTCAAGCTAACAGACCTATAATTTTTAAAATATCGACAAAACTTTTTTTTCTTTCAGTTCCCAGGAACTTCTCCAGTGTTTTAAGATTTGTTGAAAAATGACCTCAATTATCAGGAGAGCTCTTTAGCCAACTCTTTGAAAACTTTTGGGTAAAAATGATCTGGAACAACTGATTTAAATGGTTTAACTTTAGAGATGATGTTTAACATTCTCCTAAGTTATCGCTGTAATGGAAAGTATTTCATCATCATCTTTGTGGTCTCTGAATACGTCATCTGGCTTCTTTCCAAATACAGAACAGAAATATTTATTGAATACTTCTGCCTTGTCTGCATAATTATGACAACTTTATCATCTTCATCCAGTGACGGATCTATAACCATTGATAGGATTCTTCTAATTTCTGATGTTAAAAACCTTTCTTATTGTTCTTAAACCCTACCAGTGAGGGATTTTTCATTAATATCTTTAGCATTCCTTATCAATTATTTGCATTTTAATGACTAATTTATATTCATTGCTATCCACTTCTCCTTTATTCTATTTGTTAATATTGTCTCTTTATATCTTATTGCGTTAACAAAATTTAAACCAACAACTTCAGCTGGAGGAAGGAACAATTTGGGGAGGATGGATAGTTTAGTAGAGGGCTCTAGTCTGAGAGTCAGGAGATCTGGGTTCAATTCCAGACTTGCTGTGTGATGTTGGGCAAGTCACAATCAGACCCCTTACCAAGTTCCCTATCTGTAAATTGGGGATACTATTTCCCTACCTCATACAGATGTTACAATGATAAAACCCATTAATGATTGTGAAGTGCTCTGAAACTACATAGACCCAATGACTAAAGCTGGTTGGAAATTTTCCAACATAATATTTTTCTGTCAGAAAATGTCAATTTGTTGAAATTGAAACATTCCACCTAAACATCAATTTCAACAAAATTCTGATCAAACCCTGCTTGATTTCTTGCCAGCTTGCCTGCTGAGCTCCTTGGCAGCTCATTCTCCTGGAACCATTCTGCTTGTAGTTCTGAGATTTATTGTTTTTGTTCTTCTACAGAATGAATTTTTTTTCAAAATCTCATAATTTGTCACAGAATGGAAAATCACATTACCATTCAGCTCTATTAATGACTTCGAGAGGTCAGTGTTATAGAGGGCACTAAAAACACTTTGAGTTTCAGAATTATATTTCAACTGTGATTTTCCACTAGTATTAATTAGAGCTCATGTATACAGTCATCACCATTAATCAGAATACATCCGGGGACCATGAAAAGTACTCTTTTTCTTGGAAGTCCAGTATCAGTCTGTATGGAGAGATGCACACTGTATTGCAATTTTAATTTTTTCCCTTCTCTTTCCATATGTTCTTGCTGAGATATCTTGAAAGTCCCAGGTTAGCTACGTTTCAAACTCAATGACAGGTTTTAATCCACCCTTCCTGAAGCTGATGATGATACTGACTGAAACTGAAAAAAAATGAACTAAAAATGAACATCTGATTTTCAAATTAGGAAAACTACCACTGAAGAATCTAAGCTGAGACAGGTCCCTTAGAGAGGTGTATTTATTACCAGAGTGGTCATTCAGCAGGTACTCTTATACTTGGGGCTAGTTGTTATTAGTATTCTTACACTTGCTTTTTAATTTAGTTTCTGTTACATTGCTTACCAAATGTTGTGTGTGTCATTTTTATTCCTCCTGTAGACTTCCAAAATTGCTTTCGTAATAATCTAGTTTTCCAGTATTACTGCCACCAGCCTACATTTTTCCTCCTCATTATCTTTTAAGAACCTTGGCTAAATCCCATCTGGGCCTCAGAATTTATTGGTTTTGAAGCGTTGTAACTCATTTATCACCTCTGTCTTACTGACCCTGAAATCATCCAAGATAGTGAGTGCACAGCCAGTTTAGATAGGATTCTGTTAGTGTTTTCTGTCTCCAGTTACAGTATTCAAAAACCATGAATAACTGTCCTGGAAATATAACCTTGTTAAGGAGGGGAGACATTCATTCACAATGGAGAATTCAAAATCTTCAGCATTCCTAGGGTTAAAGCTGTTTATGGGAGGCTCTGTTTTTGAGTTGCAGTCCCCAACAGCTGCAGTAAGCTATCTGTTCTATTAAACTGGACACCAACCTTGTCTAGTTTTATAAAGCTTTGATCTCTGATCTTGAGAAGCCTAGTCAGTGTAAAGAACTGAGATTTTGATTGCTCAGTGAGGTCTGCTATTTTAGACCGAGTGCCCTGCATTATATTGACTGTCTCATTCCTGTTTCCCAAGATCCTAAAATATATTTCTCTTGAGGCTCTCTCAGTGAGCCAAAGTTTCAAATAAGTAAAATGCAGGGAGTCAATCCTGTAGGATTGCATTTTCTCAAGTGTTGGGGAGAAAGAGTTGTTTTATGGCCCAATCTAGCGAGGTGCTTAACATCTTCAACTCCGACTAAAGCTGAAGGAGCTAAAGGCGCTCAGCACTGAGCTGTAAGTAGTGAGAAGTGGCAATCATAGACCAGCATTATCAGCTATAAATCTACATTTTAAGCAGTTCCAAAATTAAAGAATATTTATATACTAGGGGATGCTAAACTTATCCTACATTATACATTTACTTTATCACAGAGAGTAGCATTTGTTTGTTTTAAAATGTAGTGCTTGTGTACGTTCCAAACTGACAGCTCTGGAGACCACAGTCCTCCATTTAGCCAGAGCAATTTCAAGAGCAGTTCAAGTTTCCTCATACTACCCTATTATTGTGACTCATCCAGCCTTCACCTTGAGATACCACTTCTCATGGTGAGAAAGTAATTCAGTTCCATTCAGAGAATCAAAGATTAACAATAGAAAGAGACTGATTAGGTCATTAAGTCCATTCCTCTGGCAAAGCAGGATTACTCCTTACTAAATATTTTCTTGTACTTTGTGGAGTCTGGTTTTAATTTCTTCAGTGTTTCTTTGTTTGGTGTTTCTACTGAGACTGCAAACAAGGTTGTCAATTAATGGCAGTTCTAATAGTGGGTGTTTTCTGTGGTGTGGATGCTTCACTAGAACAAACTACACCGGGGAGGCAACATGGTCTGACGGCTGAAGAGATGAACAGTGTGTCAGGAGATCAGGGTTCTATCCCAGATCCTGCCACAGCCGCCTCCTGCGTGAATTGGGGCTGTCACTTAACCAGTTGTATGCTTCAGCAACCCCACTGGCAATATGAGAATAATACTCTCCACCTTTGGAAGGTACTTTGAGCAATTCATATATTGGTATAAGTTATTATAATGTAAGTCACAAAAGCCACCAAATATCTTCCAATTGTAGCAATTTTCATTCTTTACTGTCATGGATTGATTTGAATCACTGACCTAGAAAAGAAAGGAAATGACTACGAGTCTGAGCCTATGATATGCTAAGAGCCTTTGCTGAAATGCTAAGCAACCTCATCACCTTCCAGGAAGCCCTCAGCACTTTGCAGGACTGGGAATCCACTGAGTTATCCAGTTCCTCTCTGCCAGAAGTTTGACTTTTTCTATCCATACATATGTAGTACGGAGTCTTGCTCCCACTGAAATTGTTGGTGAAATTCCTGTTGGCTTCAATGGGAAAAGATCTGGCTCTGGTCTAAACAAAATAAACCTGCTAAATGAATATAAACATGCTAAAGGAAATGCTGAAAGATAATGATGATCAGACATAAGGAACTTCTAAAATACATTACTGTGTTTATGTAGCTGCAAACATGCTATAGTACACAATGAAATACTTTCCCAAATGAGAATCTGATATAATAAACATGCTAAAGTAATTGTTATAGTCACACTGCAGCTATGCATTTAGTGGGTGTCAGCCATACTTAAAATCAGAAGAATCTCACAGTGTGGCAATCTGAGCTTCTATGTCTGCACTTCATTACACCACTTTTATGCCAGTGAAACTCCACTAATGTAGTTCATTCTGGTGGAAAAGTACTGTAGCAGAATGGAGAACCAACCCCTACATGTCCAGAAGTTGGAAAATCAACAACAACACATGTAGCAGAGGTTTTGCAATAAAAATGTCATTTCCTAGCATCATAGGATTAGTAAACTTTGTGGGGTGGGAAATGAACTGATGTATTAAGGCCACATTATATTCTTACTTAGGGAGAAACCATCAAATACCTTAAACCCCAAATTTGACCCTACTTTATTTTTTTTTCTTAAAATCCTATTCAGTACTTTACTTACAGTACATTAGAAGTATCAAACAGACAAAGCCTAGTTTTAAAAGTTACTTTTAGAATAATTTCTTCTCTTCTTACTACACCTATTTTCTTTCTAATACTTCTTTTCCTCTTATATATTTTAAAGCTCTTTTTATTCCTCTTAATCCCTGCATCTAATTACATTTCACCCTGGATGGCTCATTGACATCTCAAGTTCACCCCAAAACCAAGCTCATAATTTTCCCTCCCAATCCTCACCTCTATTTCCATTTTTCATTGCTGTTGATAGCATCCCCATCTTCTCAGTCACCCAGTTCAAAGCAACTGTGGTTTATCTTACTCGTCCCTCTACTCCTGCCCCCACATTAGGAAGTGACCAAATGTTTTTTTGCTTCTTCTTCCACAACATTTAAAAATATCTGTCTTCCTTCCCATCCTAAATCATTTGCCCACACCCGGAACATCTCCAGCATTGACTACTATAACCTCCTCCTCTTGGGTCTTTTAGACACTTCCCTTGCCGAGCTCCAGTTTGTTCAAAATAAATCATCTTTATTGCTCATTGTTCACAGTGTCACTCCTCCATTTGCAGCCCTCCACTGGCTCACCATTGTAAATTCTTTATGCTTGATTGTAAGGTCACTCTGCTTCAATCTATAACTCTGACCTTGGGTTTTTTGTATTCCCCACATTCCCTTCAGTACCTCCTCCCACTCCCTCATTTGCACTTTCTCCGATGTCTCCCCCTATGCACAAATACTCTGTGCTAAACCACATTTTTATCCTCATTCAAATTCTTCCTTAAATTCACTAATGTTGTGTAACCTGTGAGAAGTGATCTTTAAAATGCAAACCAACAAAAACTAATTTAACAGAACCACTAAGAACCACTAAGACATGTGCTTGACTTTATCATAACTCTTGTTCTCACTCTTCCCTCTCTCTTTTTGTCACTCAGGAAGTCCTCACTCGCTATGTAATGTCTGAGTTTAAGGCACAAGCTGTGCCCAAGATTTGAAAAATGGGTGCCTATAGTTAGGCTCCTAAATTCATCTAAATAAGTGATCTGAATTTTAAAAGTGCTGAGCACCCAGCAGCTTTCACTGACTTAATTTTAATGCGAGATGTGTGGTGAGGCTCCTCCCTTACTTTGAAAATCTCATGTATTAGAAACCTGGTGGAAATAGTCTCAAAACTGGATTGTTAATATAATTAGACAGAAAGGAAAGCACTTCCACCCGTTCTTTCCTTTCTGTCTAATTATATTAACAATCCAGTTATGAGACTATTTCCACCAGGTTTCTATTATGCTCAGTAGATCATAATCTTCATCATTTAATGGTAGTGCTTGTTGATTTCCCAAGTGTCTTGCATTTGTGAATAGACAACATAAAAATCCTGTTGAGTGCTATTTTTGTTCTTTATTTTCTATTTCAGGCCAGGTTTTTCCTTACTACAGATATAGGAAGTACATGATAGGTTATGTGAGTTTGGTAAAACACCCCTCTTCTTCCTTCCTTTCATTAATATAAACTACATGCATTAAAGTACACAAGCAAAAATAATGGCCAGACTGTGGCTCTTCAGCCACCAACCATGAAAAGGGGAGGTGCAGGGGTGCACTGTATCAAAGGGGGTTCCTCATTTTTGTATGTGACTGAGGTACAGTATAGGACAGAATGGCACTGGCTACACACTCTGCTGGCTAATGTAAAAAGGTGTATGTGGAGCTATGATTCTAAACTTGCCCTTCCTCCTAGCATTACTGTTGGCCTTGGCTTTTTACTGAGTCTGCAACCTTTATTGTATCCATGCAGTTGCCAACACAGAGAAGATTGGGGATATTGAACTCTGGTTTCTGCAATTAACTTTTCCCCATGAAGAGAAGTTTAGAGACAGGGATGTGTTTTCAGAGATTGCTGGTGCCCAGTGATGGTTTCCTGAGGAAAGGGCTGGACTACTGCATATTTAAGGGTTATTGAAAGCTTTCCCTCCCTATAAAAAGCATTAGCTATATAGAAAAAGTGAAGCCAAGCACACTGCTCAGGTGTAACCAACCAATAGCAGTAATGTTCCCTTTAACACATGATGTTACATACTGCCCTTACTGCCTTCAGAACTTCCACCTATGAGACAATCAGTTACGGAAGGTAACACAATTATCTTTTCCTGCTGTGGTTCCACTTTCAGGCTGCCAGTAAATATATCCTGAATTAGATCAATATTCCCTGTGAAGTAAGGTGAGAACTCCTGATAGAAGCAAATATTTAAGTCTGAAACTGGACAATTTGGAAATCACAAGCCTCACACACTCAAAACAGAACACTGGGTCATGCTACATGAGGAACAGAAGAGAGAAAGATAGGTTTTTATTAAAAACAGAGAAGGGCAAAAAAAATCAAGATTTTCGTTCTCCCCAGAAGGTAACACAAATAATGCAGGATGCAAAAACAAATTTAAAAACAACATGTAGAAAAGTCCTAGAAAACAGAGTCTATTTAAGATAATCACACTCAGGAGTTCATTACATTTGCTTAAATGATTATTTTTTCTCTAGTATGTGGATTATTTATTCTTAAACAAGCAATTTTAGGGTTCTGTAATTTTGTTAAATTTCTCTGGCTCATTGTATAAAACTTTTCTGACCTTTTGGAATGTATTTTTTTTTTTTTTGTAATACGACAAACTGATCCTGCTGACCCTGTTCTTCACCAACATAATGTATTTATGTCTAAAATCTGGTTCGGGGGGATCTAATTTATTTGTCTTGCTAGATTTGATTTTAATATTCCTTTTGCTACTCCTTTTGCTACTGTGCCCTCTGAAAAGCAGGGTTTTATTAGTTTATGCTCAAATTTTAATAGAAGAAAGTATTAAAAATGTAGACACAGTTTATTTGATTTGATCCTGGTTCTCCCAGGCTTAAATACTTTGGTTTCCTCTCTAAAAACCTTAATAGTATTTGCTCCTTGCCTGCTACTGCCTCTGCCCTTTTGCTTGAACTTTATTAGTTGGCTTGGGGAAGTGGACCGAACTGTCAGCAGACAAAATTGATGCAAAAGAAAATGAAAGTAAGGTCTTGTCTACACTGCACACTTTTGTTGACAGAAGTCAGCTTTTGTCGACAAAACAGTGGCGGTGAACACACTGAAATGCTCTTCCCATCGACATAACTCCCCTGCTATGCCGACATAATAAAACTACCTCAACGAGAGGTGAGGGCTTATGTCAGTGTAGTTAGGGCAACACAGTGTCTGTGTACACACTGAGTTCCTGATATTGGCTGTCATTCTTGTCAATTTGACAAGAAAGCCAGCTCCTGTGTTGCTGGGATCACAGAGGCAAGAAGCCCTGGGCTGCTGCCCTCCACTCCTGACTGGGAGCGTGGAGGCGAGAAGCCCTAGGGAGTAGCAGGGCTCCTGGTGAGGAGCTGCGTGGAGCTGAAAGACCTGGCTCTCAGTCCCCACACAGTCCCTCTTTGGTCGGTAGAACTGCTCCTGAAGAGGATACACATCACCGACAGAAGGAAGGTAGTGTGGACATCAGCCACTGTAGTAATTAATGTGTTGGCTGTAAGTTGAACTAACATAGATTGACTTATCTTTGTAATGTAGACATAGCTTAAGAAACGGATAGGCAGAAAAGAACAAATGAGATGGAAAGAGATAATTAAGCAAATAAAATAAATCAAATGAGACATCAGAGAAGTAGGATAGATTAATAAAGGAACAAAAACAGTGGATAAAACCAAATGAACAAAAGAAAGAAAAAACAATGAATGCGATTAAAACAGAAAAAAAGAGAAAATTATAACTGAAGAAAACAATCTGCAGCCTTTGCTCAAGCAAAAGTGATTGAAAGAAAAAAATATATGGGAGGTTAATTTTATTTCTTATTTGTTAGCTTATTCTGTTCTTGCCTCATTTTCTTACCCTGAATTTCTCTTTCACGAACAATCAATCTGTTTGTTTGTTTTCCCCCCTTATGCAGTTGGTTTTGGCCATTTCTCTACTTTCTATTTCTCTGTACTTCATGGGATTTTTCCTTCAGGGCCAGATTATGCCTGGTTCATATGTGAATATGGGGCAGGTGGGGGAGGACAAAAGAATCCTTGCAGTCTAGGTAGAAACATAGTTCCTGTATTTGAGGAATGCAGGAATTACTCTGTTCCTACTTCCCAGGGTAGCAGGGAACTACAGATTCACCCAGCTCTATTCACCAGCCTTAAGAGCAAGACCATCACAACAGGGGGAAACAAATTGCCCCTCGTGAAAGGAGCAGCAGCAGTCATGCTGAATTTTGTTGCAGGAGAGATCTGAAAGGCATTCTGCCTCTGAGGCAGACTGCATTGTGTTGCTCCCCAGGGTCAGTGAGAGTATGTCTACACTCCACTTGTGACTGGTCCATGTCAGCTGTAAAATTGCAGTGTAGCCTGAATGTCTATACCGCAATTTTACAACCCTGTAGCCCGAGCTCCATGAGTCTGAGACAGCTGACATGGGCCAGCAGCAGGTGTTAATTGCAGTGTAGACATACCCTCTGACTTCACACCACCATTTACTTTGGCCTGTGTGTAATAGGTATGATCTACGTGGAAGTGAGAACTTTAGGACCAGACATTTGGTGATTATTTAGCTTCATCTCAGTTTCCAATTATTTATAAAATGGGTTTTAAGTCTGGATTGTAGTTTGCTGAACAAGTTAAATGTATTTTTGAGTAATTAACCAAAAGAATTGAGGATTTCTAAATACTCTTTATTGGTTTTCTGAGTAAAAAAACACTACAAATGAGTTTTAACAAGCACTATATCATGCTATGTCATGGATGAGATAAAAATTAAGGATTTATCCAATGTCACTTATACCACCCTAACAAACATTTTGCCTGACTCTCTAATTCTGTAATTTGTTTTCCAGGTGACTGTTAATTCAGTCCCTTCACTCAGTCTTTTCCCATTAAAGTTCTTATTCCAATGTAACATGATGCATGTTCCAGACATTGGCACATCTTATTTTTGCTTGATGTTTGAATAAGCCTATGCCTGCCAGATATATTGATTATACAGGCACCAGAGTAGTGAATGCAAGTTCTGACCACTCTCACTGACTCAAGATGCTTCAGGTCACTTGACTATCTATTCTTGATTTCTTTCTTTACTTTATCCTCCCTTGCTCTCTGGTGCACAGGATATTGTCCTGGTCTGTCCAGGCTTCTGAGTGTAATGTTGAAGAATCTGGCTTCTTTCTCTATTGCTCTGTGTAACGTTTCAATAGGACACCCTCTTTTTCTCTTTCCAAGTTGTTTCCACGTTATCACTTGATATGGAAGTTGTGTGGTGACATTCTTAAAAGAGTGTCCTAAATATGTCCACAATCTTCTTCTTGCCATGTTTGATGCTGCAGGTTGATTTGTTTAGAATTTCTGATGTTGCAAGAAACTGTTTCCAGTGGACCCTGAAGATCTTCTGCAAACACTTATTTTGGAATGAGTTGATCTACTTATCTATTTCTGTTGCAGATTTTCAACACTCTGCTCCATAAAGAGAGGTCAGACATGATACCAGTGTTAAAGAGATCATATTTTGCTGTTAGCGCTAGTCATGTGACTTTTCCAAATCCTTTCAAGTTTATGCAAGTTGTTTGCTGTTTTTGTTATTAGTTGCTTGACATCTAACATGGTGTCATCATCATTGTACATCTCACTCCCTCAAAAAAATAAATGACTTACTTCTAGTGTTTCTCCATCTACTCTGATGGTTGCTTTTGGGATATTGATAGCCATATATTTTGTCTTCCTCTTGTTGATGAACAAATCAACATGTTTTACTGTGTCTGCCAAAAGCTGGGTTTTTTCTTCCATTAAGCACTATGTTGAACTAAGGGGGACCATGTCATTAGCAAAAAGAAGGTGCTCCAATTGTGTTTTATTCATTTATCTATACAATTCCTAGGTTGCCTTCTGGTGTTACTTTCCTCTTGACATAGTCCATGACCAGTGCAAACAATAGTAGGAATATAATGCACCCTTCATTCATTCAGTTGTCACTACAAACCATTGGCTGATGTTGTTAACATCTCTGACTGCATATTTGGCATTATCATATAGATCCTTGATTCTAATTATTTTTTCTTGGTATTCCATAACTTGTCATAATTCTCTAAAATCTGTCTGTGCATATGCTGTGAAAAGCCTTCTGGAGATCAAAAATATTTCTCACAAGAGGTGCTTGCAACTCCACAGTGTGTTCTGAGAACAACAATATGGTCTGTGCATGATCTCAATGATCTAAAATCTGCTTGTTCCTCTCTAATTTGGAAATTTGTTTGTTTCTTGATACATTCTGTGATGATGTTTAACATGATTCTCCCAGGCACTAAGAGTAGATTATGTGCTGAAAGCAAAATGCACACCATCAATCTAGAATCCTTGTAGGGTTCCAGACCTATTCTATAAATTTAAAGGATCCAGTCTTTCAAATCACAGACAATCCCTTGGAGAAACAGTGACTCTAAACTACTCTTCTAACA
Source organism: Trachemys scripta elegans (assembly GCF_013100865.1). Taxonomy (NCBI): domain Eukaryota; kingdom Metazoa; phylum Chordata; order Testudines; family Emydidae; genus Trachemys; species Trachemys scripta. Next base: position 76,915,975 of record NC_048303.1, read on the forward strand.
ACATTGCCAAAACTCTTGGATCACACTGCATCCCCTTATCACAGGACAGAAAATCCTAATAACACACTGAGAATGTTTTCAAGAGACCCTAGCATAATGATATAAGTAGGCAGTTCAAGCTTCACAGGAGTAGAGAAGATTTTCTTAGCTACCCTTCAGGGACTTCTGAGGTGTCTTTCAGGTCCCAAGATCATTTAGCTAGTCGCAGAAGTGAGAGTAAGAGCCTTCACTGACCAGGTGGGCCTACAGCATGGCTCCTTCAGAAAGATACAATATCGGAGAAGTGTCCAACTGATGCCCGTTAAAGATCCTGGGAAGAGGAAGGATGGGAAGCAGATGGGTTCATTGCCTTCCAAAAGACATCAAATGTAAGAAGCCCTGAAGTCTGTTAGGAGGATGGATGGTGTATGAAAGGAAAGATTCCATACCATAAGGGTACAGCGATTGGTGAGTATCACAGAGGTTCATGACAGGTACAGGGATGATTGGAATTTGGAGGTTTGTGCAAGCCTAAGCCACTTGTTTTGGGTTAGGAGAATTCACGTAAATAGAATCCAGTGAGTTTTGCACAATTGTGGTCAGCACCATTGCTTGGCAAATCTGGTAGGTTCATTTAAAATATATCATACATTCAGAATTTACAAATTTATATGATCACCTATAACTGACTTCTTCAACGTGTACTCAGGAAATCTGCATGAAATTCCTCCCTGAGTTGGAGCAGGAGAGCCAAGAAAATATTGCTGAATCTTTGAAAAGCCTAGCCTCTAGGGAGGGTCCAGTCAAAGATTTCCACCCCCCACCCATTGCAGATTGAAAATTCAGTTTCTCGCAACCTGAGGGACACAAGGCCCACCTGGTGAAAATTTCTCTGATCAGGTAAGTAACAATCTCCTTTCCCCCCTCCCTTATTCTCACATTCAATATATTATAGTTCATTTAGTTCTCAAATAGTAGAAAAAATGATGAAACTAAATTAAAAAATGCAGGAAAAAATCAGGGTGTCATAATAAAAGTATACAATGCCAGTTGTAAGTGTCACAATAAAAGTATACAATGCCCTGTAAGCTGTTACAGGGATATACACACACTCACCAAGTTCTTTTCCCTATAACTAAAAATTTGTGAAAAATCTACTTTATCCAAATGAAAAGAAGTAATTAAAGAATGTGCTGTGAAATGTAATTAAACAAAATGCAGGAAAAGCCTTTGTTTTTTGTTTGTTTTTTGTTCTCATTGAAACATTTGCATCCCATTTCAGTTGTTTAAAGTTAGTGACTTCTGACATTTAATGCTTTCCATCACTCTCAATGACTCACATTTTAAAATGTAAGTGAATGCAATAATTGTCCACTGAAGGATAAATTCTGAACAGAGATAGCCAGATCCTCTGTGGTGGGCGAGAGCCAGATAGCATATCAGAGATGTAAGGCTGTTATGCAGCTGGTGAGAACTACCTGATTCTCTGCCTGGCTTGATCTCAGTTCAGATTAGAGCAGCTAGGAGGCTCCTCTAACCTATGCTATCTGGAAACCGTTCACCAGCTGAGGTTAACCAAAACACAGCAAATGCTTCAGCCTTGCTCCTTCCCAACCCAGCATGCTCCCTACATCAATACCAATGCAGGATGAGTAAATGCTGGTTATGCCATCTTTATGTCATATGAGAACTCTCCCATGCCTGGGAAATTCTCAGATTGCCAGATTCTTGTCTCTTTATGCTGCTGGAATGGAAGGGGAAAGAATCTGGCCCAGAATCTTTTGTCAATTTACAGCAGCACATCCAATCATTTATCTGGTCATTTATTAAGCCTACATTAAAAAAAACATACACAAAGAGCTATATTTTTACAGAAATAGGCAAAGAAAATTTAGTCTTCTATTTTCTCAGCCGCTTGTCAGTATTCTTTCCAAGCATATCCAACTGCATGAAAGGAGATATTCAGTGATTACCACTGTAAAGATAGTATTAACCCAAGACCTTTCTTTGGGGTTTATTCTCCAATAACTGTTCTGTACAGTTTACATATAACTGATATTCATCCAAATAGATCATTCCCCAGATGCAGAAGCATTGGCTTATTGCATTGATAGGGAAAGTTAGAGTACCAGTTGAAAAGAGAGTTTAAAGAGAATTATCAATAGCTAAATAAAACACCTTATTTATTCACCATTCTGGTTTATGTTTGACCATTGCTACCTCTTTGTCACTGGTTAAATGTTTGGTATGAATTTTTCCAGTAAAAAGGGTGTGTGTGTAAGTAAAGCACCAAATTATGTTAGCATGGATATTGCCAAAGAGGTATTATAGTTTTCCATAAAACTTTTTCGTAAGTACGCTTCAGTGTGAGTCTATGATGAGATTCCCTTGATGATCCATAGACTTCTGGGATGTAATCCTGGCTCCATTGAAGTCTATGGGAGTTTTGTGATTGACCTCAGTGGACCAAGATTCCACTCCTGGCTTTTATGAGACCAAACTCTGTGTGGTAAATGTATTTATGTAATTTTATGTCTTTTTTTCTGTGTACTGAAGATTAATATTTCTAAGAAGACTGTTATTTAGGGCTGAATCCAAACCCATTGAAAGAAAAGAGTACATAAAGTCATGGGTTTGCCCCTCCACATGTTGGCCAGCAGAGCTGTCTGACAATGTTGGTTGAAATGGGAATATGCTGAACTCCTCAACAGGAACGTAACAGTACAGCACTACCTCTGTTCATTGAGGAACTCCAGGAGGTGACTCCATATTGCCTCCAAAACAGGCATTATCTAGCCCTTGGGGGAGGTATGTTTTTAGATGGTAATAATGAAAAATCACCTGGATAGTTAAGATGTGGTCTCATATCACAAAGGGTTATATTTAATGGGTATCTTCTTTTGTATGATGAATTTGAAAAACAATATTAAAGGTTGACATCCAAGTTTGTCATCCTCTCTATGGCTTTCAGTACAATGGAATAAATCAAGGCTGTCCCTCCAGAGAGAGATCTTAGAGGGCAGTGGTTCGCTAGTTGTTCCATGATTTGGATGGAACCACATTTGCATATTGAGCTGTCCTTCATTTTCTATTTGTCTAGCAGATAGTTGCCCATGTGAGGTTCTTAAGTGGTTCGCTGTGGTCCATATCATACATAGCATGATGAAGGTAGGTAGTTGGTGTAGGATCTGACTCTTGACCCAACTGTTTTCCCATAGCCTCTGCTACTTTTCTTTTGGTGACAGTCCAGAGATTTTGAGAGCTTTGACCACTCACCAGAAGGAATTCTTGGATTTATGAAAACATCTTGGGGGGCACTGGGAATCTTCATAGATGAGCAAGTCTGCATTCATTATTGCGCTGTTGTATTTTCCTATTATTGGTTCTTCTCTTTAGAGGGATGGTAGTAAGATATATGCGAGGATGGGGCCAGCCTGTCATTGTTGACTTCATCACTCCTAAGACAATTCTCATAGCAGCGTTCAATTGCATGTCAACAAATTTCATATATTTATTACCTGATCATAGTGGGGTGCAGTGTTCAGCGGCTGAGAAGATAAGGGCTGGGGGAGCTGTCTGCAAGGTGTGAACATCTGCTCTCCAACTGGTCCTAGTTAATTTGGGGATTACATAATTGGGGATTACATAATTCCTAGCCTTTATCTTGGTGGTCTTCATCAGATGTTGGTGGTATGTGAGGCTACAAAGCAGAACCACTCAGATATTTTGGGAAATCCTCATGCCTGACTTTGATACTTAATGGTATGAGACCGTAGGAAGAAAGGCTCCATCTAGACAGGTCTAGAAATTGAGTTAAGGAGCTCATGTTTAAACACAATCTCAACTAGTTTATAACATTATTTGGCTAATCAGTTTGGTGTGAAACTGTATATTGCCATAATTTGGTCACACTCCCATTGGGCTGCAAAACCATGTTAGAAGCATGTTACCTGGGAATGTATTAAAAACAGAGTTTAACTACAGTTCCCTAATTCGGTTTCTATGGTATGGTTAAAGGTAAGTCTAGAGTCTAGTCTAATCAAGGACAGTTACAACACTGAGTTTTAGAGGTGGGGATTCATCCACCGAGGCCTAAAGTTCTGGAAATGCTTTTTATGCTGCTTGTCTGGAGTTCAGTTCCTGCAAGGTTTAGGTGACTTTAAAACTTGTGTGTGTAGAAGCAGCCCCTCATGCTTCTGAGCCATGTAGAATTTTTACATTTTTGATGCATTCAATTTTTTTAGCCTGGTGAATTGTCTGCAATTTGTTTTCTACTTTCCCCCACATCTTTTTCTTCACTTTTTTTGTCTCTTAAGAACTAATATGCCTATGTCTTAAGAAAGGGATAAAAAGTTTCATATGAAGGATACATGGAATATGGCTCATCCTTCAAGTCCTTAAAAATAGCAGAAGTTCACCCTTGCTGTTTCCTTGCACAAAGATCCATATATATACACTGTTAAACACAGAGCAATCAAATATGTGTAGGGAGTCATTTGCCTTTGCCATTTTTCATTTCTGTACATAATACTCAATAAAATACTTGCGTATCCTCAAGTTTGTACCATGGTAGACTTGCCTGAGATTAAAAGTTCTATTACTTCTTTTGAATCAAGTTAACAAAATACTTTCAAATAATAAACACAAAAGCTTATGGAAAAATCTTAGAATAAAAATTCTTGCTAAACCAAGTACAATTATGCATTCAGGTATCATGGACAAGCAGCATTCCACATCTTTTAATGATCCTGGACATATTTTACATTTTAAAAATGGCCTCTGAAATTGGCCTACACATTTTGTATTTGCAACTGAGCACTTATTTACCTGGAAGATGGGAAAATCCACATCTGTAAATTGCATACAAGTGTTCTTGATTCTAAATGCACAAATACGTTGAAGCACAAGATTTGAAAATATGGCCCTCAACTAAGTAGAGCTGGTTTTGTCTTGTTTTGTTTTCACCTGCAGAAGATTTAGACAAAAAAAAAAAAGTCTAAGTTTTCCACAGAAAATTTCAAATTTTTCGTAGAAATTCAAATTCTGAAATTGAAACTAAATTGAAATGCTGCCTGGTGCCTCATGCCATGTTCCCATTCTCCTTTATAGGACAGGCTCCTTCACTGAACTACATCTACTGTGATAGTCACCTTTCTTGGACTGGAAAAAAAGAGACAAGAGAGGCAGTTTGGCTGGGAAGCCTGGCCCATAGAGAGACATGAGGAAACCAAACTACAACTCCTATAAAAAGAAGAACAGGCGTACCTGTGGCACCTTAGAGACTAACAAATTTATTAGAGCATAAACTTTCGTGGACTACAGCCCACTTCTTCGGATGCATATAGAATGGAACATATATTGAGGAGATATATATACACACATACAGAGAGCATAAACAGGTGGGAGTTGTCTTACCAACTCTGAGAGGCCAATTAATTAAGAGAAAAAAAACTTTTGAAGTGATAATCAAG
>NC_048303.1:76931366-76949690 GCF_013100865.1 Trachemys scripta elegans
CCCATGCAACAAACCTCGATGCCAACTCTGCCCACATATCTACACCAGCAACACCATCACAGGACCTAACCAGATCAGCTACAACATCACCAGCTCATTCACCTGCACGTCCACCAATGTTATATATGCCATCATATGCCAGCAATGCCCCTCTGCTATGTACATTGGCCAAACTGGACAGTCACTATGCAAGAGGATAAATGGACACAAGTCAGATATCAGGAATGGCAAGATACAAAAACCTGTAGGAGAACACTTCAACTTCCCTGGCCACACAATAGCAGATGTAAAGGTAGCCACCTTACAGCAAAAAAAACTTCAGGACCAGACTCCAAAGAGAAACTGCTGAGCTCCAGTTCATTTGCAAATTTAACACCATCAGATCAGGATTAAACAAAGACTGTGAATGGCTATCCAACTACAGAAGCAGTTTCTCCTGCCTTGGTGTTCACACCTCAACTGCTAGCAGAGCACCTCACCCTCCCTGATTAAACTAACCTCGTTATCTCCATATTGATTTATACCTGCCTCTGGAGATTTCCATTACTTGCATCTGAAGAAGTGAGGTTCTTACCCACGAAAGCTTATGCTCCCCATACTTCTGTTAGTCTCAAAGGTGCCACAGGACCCTCTGTTGCTCTTAACAGAAAGCTTATTCTTTGGCTACACATGACTGTTTTAGGAAATAAAAGCTAAGGCTTTGCAGAGATGTGTGTATATACACATTATAGGTTCATATGATAATACTGCATATAAAATTATCAGATATTGTACAAGACTCAAACTGGGGGATGGGATAATGTGTGCAGGTATACAGGTCTCCCTCCTCCCAGGTGAGATCCTAATCAAAAGACTAGAGGCCATTCCACTGTGCATCATTCTCTCCTGTTGACATTGTCCACTCTGTGTCAAGACTCAAATATTCATTGGACCAGAGAGAGAGAGAGAAACAGACAGACACTCAATAGCCTGCTGATTAAGGCATGCACCTGGGAGATGTGGATTCAAACCCCTGCTCTGAATTAGGCACAGAAGATTTGACTCCACCTCTCCTAACTCCCAGGTGAGTACCTTAGTTACTAGGCTAGAGTCATTTTCACAGCATTCCCTCCCCTTGCCCCATGAATATTTAAGTATTTATACAAAATGGAACAACTTTAATAGGAGAGGTTGAGAGTAAACCACACTGGAATAGCCTCAACTTTCGTGGTTAGGATGATCACCTGGGAGGAAGGAGACCTGAAATCAAGCCTCTGCTCCAGAGAAGGGATTCAAAGCTGGGTCTCCAATATCCCAGGAAAGTGCCCTAGTCACTGGGCTAAAGGTTATAAAGGGAGAGAATACATACAAGCTGACCATGGAAAATGTTTCCTCAGATGAAACTGTGGGTCTACTTCACCAATATTTTTGGGTGAATGAAAAAGGAATTTTGGGGGGAATAAACTATTTGTCCATTTTTTTTGTCCCATTACACTCTCAAGTTCCATTCCAGTAATTTAACCATACTGACCTTTTCTCTCTAGAAATTAAAAATAAACAAAACTCATTTTTATAATGATTTTTGTATTGTATCTGATATTTACATGGCTAGAATTTGTAAATGTGTTATAACTATAAATGTTTCTTTAGAGAGATTTTTTTCCCTACTCCTTCACAACAAGCAATCCCGCACGGTGGGGGGAAAAAAATGAGGTGTAAGACTCGTTTGTACAAAGTCCATGAAGTTGTTGCATAAAGTAGAGCGCAGTAAGAAGATAATGTACGGTAACACATTTTGGCAGTATCACTATAGTAAATGCCATTCAAAATTTTTCCTCTTGAAAGGAATTTTATATTGCCTTTAGCAGGGCAATTAAGCAGTAAAATTAAAGGTAGCATGATCTGAGCGTGATTATTTAGACTCATAGATTTTAAGGCCAGAAGGGGCCATCATGATCATCTAAGTCTCACATTTTGCACATTTCAAGCCACAGAACCTCACCCACTCACTCCTGTAATAGACCCCTAACCTCTGGGTAAGCTGCTGAAGTCCTCAAATCAAGATTTAAAGACTTCAAGTTACAGACAACCCACTATTTACTCTAGTTCAAACCAGAAAGTGATGCAAGCTGCATGCTACAGCAGAAGGTGACAACTCCCCAGGATCTCTGCCAATCCGAGCTGGGGGAAAATGTCTTCCTGATCCCCAAATATAGCAATAGGTTATACCCTTCCATGTGGGCAAAACCCACCAGCCAGACACCTGGGAAAGAATTCTCTGTAGTAACTCAAAGACCTCCCCATCTAGCATCCCATCTTCAGTCATTGGAGATATTTGCTAACAGCAGTTGCGGATGGGCCATATGCCATTGTTGGCAATCCCATCATACCATCCCCTCAATAAACTTATCTAGCTCAGTCTTAAAATACAAATTAGGTTTTTTGCTCCCACTACTCCTTGTAGTAGGCTATTTTAGAATTTCACTCTTCTGATGGTTGGAAAACTTCATCTAATTTCAAGCCTAAACTTATTGATGGCCATTTTACCCATTCATTCTTGTGCCAACATTGACCATTAATTTCAATAATACCTCTCCCTCCCTGGTGTTTATCCCTCTAATGAATCTATAGAGAGCAATCAAATCTTCCCCCCCCATCACTCATTTTGTTAGCTTAAACAAGCCAAGCTTCTTAAATCTCTTCTCATAAGGTAGGTTCTCCATTTCTCTGATCATCCCAGCAGCCCTTCTCAGTACCTATTCCAGTTTGAATTAATCTTTCTTAAACATGGGAGATCAGAATTGCACATAGTATTCCAGATGAGTACCTTGTATAATAGTGATACTACTTTTCTAGCTCTACTGGAAATACCTCACCTGAAGCATCCTAGAATTGCATTAGCCTTTTTCATGGCCACATCACCCTGGCAGCTCATAGTCATCTTGTGATTGACCAATGCGCACCAGTATTTTTTCTCCTCGATTGCTTCCATCTTATAGCAACAATTCTTGTTAGTCTCTAAGTGCATGACCTTGCATTATTAAATTTCATCCCATTTCTACTACTCCAGTTTTCAAGGTCATCTAAATCTTCTTGTATGATATTCCTGTCCTCCTCCATCTCAGCAATACTTCCCAACTTGTGCCATCTGCAAATTTTATTAGCACACTTTCACTTCTTGCGCCAAGGTCATTTATGAAAATGTAAATAAGATTGGCCCCAAGACTGACCCTTGAGGAGCTCCACTAGTAACCACCCTCCAGTCTGACAGTTCACCTTTCAGCATGAACCATAGTAGCCTATGCTGTTTAGCCTGCTAAAAATTTCTAGTAGGCATTGTTATGTTATGTGATTAATTTGTTGTTCGCATTTGTGGTGGAAGACTCCCTGCACCTGTCTTTTGAAATTCCTCTCAATATTAACAACAAAGAGTCTGGTGGCACCTTAAAGACTAACAGATTTATTTGGGCATAAGCTTTCGTGAGTAAAAACCTCACTTCTTCGGATGCATAGAGTGAAAGCTACAGATGCAGGCATTATATACAGACACATGGAGAGCAGGGAGTTACTTCACAAGTGGCGAACCAGTGTTGACAAGGCCAATTCAATCAGGGTGGATGTAGTCCACTCCCAATAATAGATGAGGAGATGTCAATTCCAGGAGAGGAAAAGCTGCTTCTGTAGTGAGCCAGCCACTCCCAATCCCTATTCAAGCCCAGATTAATGGTGTTGAATTTGCAAATGAATTTTAGTTCTGCTGTTTCTCTTTGAAGTCTGTTACTGAAGTTTTTTTGTTCAATGACAGTGACTTTTAAATCTGTGATAGAATGACCAGGGAGATTGAAGTGTTCACTTACTGGCTTGTGTATGTTACCATTCCTGATGTCCGATTTGTGTCCATTTATTCTTTTGCGGAGGGACTGTCCGGTTTGGCCAATGTACATGGCAGAGGGGCATTGCTGGCACATGATGGCATATATGACATTAGTGGATGTGCAGGTGAATGAGCCCCTGATGGTGTGGCTGATGTGGTTGGGTCCTCTGATGCTGTTGCCAGAGTAGATATGGGGACAGAGTAGGCAACGAGGTTTGCTACAGGGATAGGTTCCTGGGTTGGTGTTTCTGTGGTGTGGTGTGTAGTTGCTGGTGAGTATTTGCTTCAGGTTGGGGGGTTGTCTGTAAGCGAGGACTGGCCTGCCTCTCAAGGTCTGTGAGAGTGAGGGATCATTTTCCAGGATAGGTTGTAGATCATGGATAATGCGCTGGAGAGGTTTTAGCTGGGGGCTGTATGTGATGGCCAGTGGTGTTCTGTTATTGTCCTTGTTGGGCCTGTCCTGTAGTAGGTGATTTCTGGGTACCCGTCTTGCTCTGTCAATCTGTTTCCTCACTTCCCCAGGTGGGTATTGTAGTTTTACGAATGCTTGATAAAGATCTTGTAGGTGTTTGTCTCTGTCTATCATCCCTCCAACTTCTGAAGGTTTGTGTCACACACTAAGAGTGCTGGACAGGATTCCCTTCAGAATAAAAAAAGTAACACCAGGAATCAATACTAGCTCTCCATCATGACAGTGCTGATAATTGCCAGTATTATGCTATCCCATAGTGGATTTAGGGGACCAGATTTTATGGTCCAGTTGAGTGGTGCTCAATGCAAGATCTGAGGGAAGTGGGGGAAAAGTTGGGGTCAAATCATTTTTGTGCTCCCCTGACCCTAGGGCAGGCTGGGGCTGATTTGATCCCTGGTGTAAATTAAAGCAGCTCTAACTTATGCCAGGCTTCTTGCAACCTTAAGGGTTGCTGGGGACCATCATGATGCAGGGAAGTCTCAGCCACCACTTCTTTATCCCAGCCACAACCCCTATGCCAGGGGTAGGAGGTGCCATCCAAAGATTCCCCTATGCAAGGAGGAGCCTCAAAAGCCTTAAACTATTCACTTTATGGCTGCTTTGCACTACCAGAGTGGCACAAAACAGCTGGAGTAGGGCCAAAGATATTGAGAATCTATGGATGTTCTTTACTTTAACCTTATACCTACTATATAAATATTAGTTCATGTATTTAAACTATATGTATACCATGCAGAAAAGGGCATTATCAAAATAATCCAGTCATTAAATTAATTTTATTTTAGTAGTAGTACATCTTAGACTAGAAGTTGGACTAGATTAGGGGGGGTTAGACTAGGTAACCCTTGCAGTCCCTTTTAACCCTATGATTATCACTTATATTACCCATTATTTTAAAAACAGAAAATAGCAGCTATTCCAGAAGTACAGTTTCTCATCTCTTCTTCTTGAGGGGCTCACATTTGGAGGAAATTTTAGGGGAAGTATAACTGCCTGGTATTGTTTTGACCTGAAAAACCCTAAATGGCTTAAGACTTGGTTATCTTAGTGACTGCCTCTGTTCTTGTCCCATCCCACTGCAGCAACCACCAATAGAGGCACTCAAGCTGAGGGAGCTTTTGGCACTCTGGGAAGACCCCCTCAACTCTGGAATGTGTTTCTCCTATTGACAGGTTTCAGAGTAGCAGCTGTGTTAGTCTGTATCCGCAAAAAGAAGAACAGGAGTACTTGTGGCACCTTATGCATCCGAAGAAGTGGGCTGTAGTCTTATGCTCTAATAAATTTGTTAGTCTCTGAGGTGCCACAAGTACTCCTGTTCTTCTTTCTCCTATTGGTCTGCCAGGGCCTGGATTTGTTAACCTTGCAGACACATTGCAAAACTTACCTTTTTTCTTGGGCATTGGGTAGAAGGCACAGTGAGGGCTGGCTGAGGTTAATCTATGGTTAGATTAGCATTGCTTTTTTGGCAGGAACTGTAATTATAACTGCAAAGGCACTGAACAAATGATACAAGTGGTCTGTATAGGATATATTGGTTGCCATCATAAGGTTTAAGAATTTATAAAGGTTCCCACCAGCCCTGCAATTTACAGAGTAAAGGCAATGGAAACAGCTGCTGTATTACCTGATCCACATAGCCCCTCCATGTAGCAAAGCTGCCTTCTAGGAGCTCCCTGGGGCAGCTGCAGCCAGGATAGTCTCTCACAGCAAGACTCCACTAGAGCCACGCTACCAGGGAAGGAAGAAGTAAGGGACAAAAGCACAGACCTTCCATGCATATAATCGTCACCTCCTGTAGACTCCTGGTAGCCTAGATGACTGAGGGCTGGATCGACGGCCTGTTACACTGAGAGAGCAAACCACTCCTGCTAGAATAATGTGGACGAAGTTTTATGAGGGGAACATTGCGGCATTTTTCTCCCCCATAGCCACCTCTTGGACATTTTACTATGGGAGAGAACAATATGGCTCAACATTAGAAGCACAGAATAGAGTATACACTTTCAGGTTACGGTCCTTCTCGGTGTACTCAGGTAACATGGTAGCTCCTGATTTTTCCAGTTCACCAACCTTCTACAAGCTCTGTCTTGTACAAATTGAAGAAGGCCTGTCTTCACAAGAATGTTTTCTCTTTTTAGAGAAAGATTAACCGAATATGTTGAGAAGTTATTATAAAATAAATTAATCAAGAGAGCAAATAATAATTATCTTGGACATCTCTGAACTCTAACACAAATTAATCTGAATTGCTCCCTTTAGAAGATGGAGATTCATCTTTTGATTAATTCTTTTGCAGTTTACTTTGCTCCATTAAATTCTAAAGGGCGTATCCTCAGCTGCTGTGAATTGTCATAGCTCCATTGACTTCATTCCACCAGTGCCCAAATACTAAGCAGCAGCTTATTTACATGCAGAATTTCTTCTGTTCAGCAAGAAGTTGTTGTCCCTCACTTCTTTTGTGAAACATTCAGAAATGCAAAATGAGAGAAAGATCATAGAACATGTAATTTATAGAATATGTAATATATATAAAAAAGTACTGAACCCATATAACGTAAAGCTTCCCGTATCATTATTGCTCGTCTCTCTCGCATGGGATCATTGGCACTTTTTTGTTGATTCATCACCCTAATTCCTGTAGCACTATAATGCTACTCCATGGCGGACTTTTGCCCCCATTGACCTCTGCAATGACAAATTCTGGTGGCAGATGAAGTAGACTCTATGGTGAATTTAACCTGTGAATAGACATTGGATTTTTTGATTTCAGATTTAATGCTTTAAGTTCAATAGTAATATATAATTGTGGGTTTTTTATCTAAAAATAGAACGGGGAGATTTCTAAAAGCACCTACTGGATTTCAGAGCATTAGCTATCAAAGGAGGTGGTACTCCTAGAGCCTGCTCCTCACCTTGAGTATATTTTAAAATCTCCCCGCCAGGCCGCACAAACTTCACTCATCTGAACTCCTGTTTCTATTCCAATTTTTGGCTTCCTCTTTTTGGGGGTTAACTCATCTACACAAATGCTTACATTTCATCAGAAAATACTTGAGTAGAGCAGGTATGTGAAGGGGAAAATGAAAGAGATCAACTCAATTTTCAGTTTAAATCATATAACTTGAAAGTTAATATGTCATTTTCATCAAACTCCCTCACACCTCTGGGTTTGGCATCTGTGACTGGATACGTTTTTTTTTTTTAAATACACAAACTGGTTTCTCAATCAAAGAACCTGTAATACTGCACTGAATCATGAGATCGAAGCTACACTTATGGATGCTAACATCAACAGTCCAAAGGACAAAAGTGTACAACCCTTTCAAAATTATAACATAAACAAGGCAATGGCACATTGAGTCACAACAGTGGAGAACCACTTTTAGTCTATTAAACACTGATGACTGTCCCATTGAAAGGCATAGTCACCAGAGGACAATAAGTATTTAGTATGTGCTTTATGAATATACTTGAGGACCTGATGTGCCAGAAGTGCTGAGCTCTGAACTCCAGTTGAGGTTAATGAGTTGCAGATGCTAAGCATCTCTGAAAAATCATGCTTTAAATAATTAATCCTTATCTTATTTACCTATAAGTAATAAAGAGGGAGTTTGTACCCTCCCTCTATCACAGACTTCAAGTTCACTGCCCAGATTGTGACACTCATTCAGTGCCTGGTAAGGAAATCAAAGCACGCTCTGTAGTCTGAGTTCCTAGGGGCCCTAACTCCAGCAGCCAAGGTCTGTACTAGCAGAAATCTTCCTGCGACTCCCCTGGACTACTTCATACCTTAACTATCCTAGGCCCGCATTCTCCACCAATCTAGCTAACCCCTATCACCTGGGTCTGCTAGACAAACCCTTCCGCTTGGGTCCAAATCCCTTTCTCTCCCTTTCCCAGGAAGAGTGACTGCAACCCTCCTCTCTACAGCCTCCTTTCTGCTACCAACTCCCCAGTTTTATAGAAGCCCAGCTGTTCCTGCACAGGTGAGCTTCTCCTAATTAGGACTTTCCTCTCAGCCTAAATATCCTCCAGCTTGCTGCCTAATAGATTAATAGACCCATCTGGCCTACATTAACCCTTTCAGGAAAAGTGTGGGGAGCACACCCCTTCACAGTAACCTATCACTTAAATTTGCTCTTCTCCAGTCATCTGGTATAGAGGCTGACATAACACAAATTTTTCAAAAAAGCTCCAGCAGCGATCCTGGCAATTAAAGGCTGGTAAGCACCAGGCATGTTAGCTGAAACTATAGTAAAGATGAGAATTATCAGACACAGATGAAAACAGTAAGTTGCGGAAGAGTCAAACAGCTGTTGTAAAGGATAATCATGCTTTACAGATCTATTAGAATTCTTTGAGGAGGTCATCAAACATGTCTATAAGGGTAAGCCAGTAGTGTACTTGGACTTTCAGAAAGCCTTTGATAAGGACCCTCACCAAAGGCTCTTAAACAAAGTAAGCAGTCATAGGATAAGAGGGATGGTCTTCTGATGGATCAGTAACTGGTTAAAAGACAGGAAACAAAGGGTAGGAATAAATGGTCAGTTTTCACAGTTGGAGAGAGGTAAATAGTGGTATCCCCCAGTGATTTGTACTGGGATCACTGCTGTTCAACATATTTATAAATGATCTGGAAAAAGGTGTAATTATTGTGGTGTCAAAGTTTACGGATGATACAAAATTACTCAAGATTAGTTAAGTCCAGAGTAGACTGCAAAGAATTACAAAAGATCTCACAAAACTGGGTGACTGGGCAACAAAATGGCAAATGAAGTTCAATGTTGATAAATGCAAAGTAATGCATATTGAAAAACATAATCCCAACTATCCATACAAAATGATGGGGTTTAAATTAGCTGTTACCACTGAGGAAAGAGATCTTGGAAACATTGTGGATGGTTCTCTGAAAACATCCACTCACTGTGCAGCAGCACTCAAAAAAGCTAACAGAATGTTAGAAACCATTAGGAAAGAGATAGATAAGACAACTATCAAGCCCACACCTTGAATATTGCATGCAGTTCTGGTTGCCCCATGTCAATAAAGATATATTAGAATTGGAAAAGGTACAGAATAGGGGAACACAAAAGATTAGGGGTGTGGAACATCTTCCATGAGGAGAGATTAAAAAGACTAGGACTGTTCAGCTTGATGACTGAGGAGAGATACGATAGAGGCCCTTAAAATCATGAATGGTGTGGAGAAAGTGTTATTCACATAACACAAGAACCAGGTGTCACCCAATGAAATTAATAGGCAGCAGGTTTAAAACAAACATAAGGAATTGCTTCTTCACACAATGCACAGTCAACCTGTGGAACTCATTGCCAGGGGATGTTGTGAGGGCAAAAAGTATGATTGGGCTCAAAAAAAGAATTAGATAAATTCATGAAGGATAGGTCCATCAATGGCTATTACCAAGATGGTCAGGGATGCAACCCCACACTCTACGTGTCCCTAAACCTCTGAATGACAGATGCTGGGACTAGACAACAGGGGATAGATCACTCAATATTTGCCCTGTTACATTCATTCCCTCTGAAGCTTCTGGCATTGGCTACTGTTGGAAGACAGGATGTTGGGCTAGATGACCCATTGGTTTGACCCACTATGGCCATTTTTATGTTCTTAACTCCAAGTATTCAGAAATTTTGAGTGAGGACACAAAACTCACAAAATTATCTTAAAACATAAAATTTAGAAAATAAAAATAAAAGAATCCTAAATTTATTAGTCCTCTGGTTTCTGAGACTTTAGGGTGCAGCAATTTCACATTTTAAAGCTTTTTTCTCTGTAACCATGAGGACAGAAACTTCTTTAAAAAAAAAAAGAAAGTTGCAATTTGAATGCAATCTCTTGATTCCAGCAGCTGGAGCTTTAAGAAAAAACATTAAATATTGTGAAACGCGATAAAATCATGGGAGCTGGCAAAACTGTAAACTCCTACTTCCTGTTGCCTTACCCTTTTCTCTTTGTAACAGTTTCTTAAAGCCCTGTTTCTTTACTTTTTTTCTTCATTCAGCTGCCTCATGTAATATTTCTTGCTATCTTTCATATCAGTGCTTATTCACATCAATTTTCTGTACCACATAGTTTTCTTATCAAAACCCACTTTGTACTATAAAAATTCAAGACTAACACTAAGTTATTTTAAGACTTTTTTTAAAAAAGGGTATTACTCAGACATGAAATGTTATTGTTGATAAGGGGATGTGTGTTTTGGGAGTTCATTAGGTTCACTAAATACATGTAGCTGGTGAAGTGTTCAGGTAGGGATCCATTTGTATTTGAATTAAAAAAAATTCTAACAAAATACAGGCAGTCCTCGATTTTACGACATACAGCTTACAACAAACGGCACTTACAACGTTTCTGAATTGACATCCTGATTCAACTTACAATGTTGGTTTGACTTTACAATGCTCAGTCCTGCAATGGAGTGGATTGCGGTTTCGAGTTACAACGCAATTTTCAGGAACTAATTGTGTCGTAAGTCTGAGGACTGCCTGTACTTATGTGCACTGTAGAAAATGTGAAAAGGAAAAATATGCCTACAACTAAAATACATTAGAAAATGTATTTAACCAGTAATTTTCTGTATTGTTTATTATTGAATTAAGAATTAAATTGATGGAGATATCCCATCTCCTAGAGCTAGAAGGGACCTTAAAAGGTCATTGAGTCCAGCCCCCTGCCTTCACTAGCAGGACCAAGTACTGATTTTGCCCTGATCCCTAAGTGGCCCCCTCAAGGATTGAACTCTCAACCCTATGTTTAGCAGGCTGATGCTCAAACCACTGAGCTATCATCCCCCCCCCCCCCATATATCTATTATTTCAAAAATATCTATTATTTCAGATATTAGATTTTGAATAAAAGCTTGCACCCTAACAACCCAACTGCCTTTTCTACTAGATACAGACTGAGTGAAGGTATCATATTCCAACTTTTGTGATATCAGAGTATGCCACAGAAGTTATTACAATTACACAAAGTTTTTATTAGGAGTTCTCCTTCAGATCAGCATTATGGGCCAAATTCTGTTCTCATATACAGTGTAAATCTAGAGCAACTGAAATTAGGTCAATGTTGTTCTTGATTTATGCCAGTGTAACTGGGATCAGAATCAGGTGCTAGGATTTCATAGCAGGACAAGCTCCGCTCCTTACCCCCCCCGCCCCTCCCAAAAAGATGTGATTTCTCCATCATAAACCTAAGTCTAAACGTGAACTAGAACATTAAAATACTGTTTATGATGGCCTTAATTTTTTTCTGCACAAAAGTTATCTCCTTTTCTTTTTCACATTAGAAAAAACAGGAATATCAGATCCTGATTTTCTTTCATTCTTGATGGGCTGTCAGACAGATAAGCATGTGGCGGTGATATATCAAAATAGGCTGAAACCTGAGCTGCAGTATTCCCAGCTCCCAATGGGCCAGATGTTATGAAGGAATCATAAAATGGGCTAAAACATGTAATAACATCTCTTTAAAGGCTGGGAGAGCAGCTGGTATACTGCACTGAGAAAAGTGCAAAATAAGACCAGTGCTCCAGCCACAGTGGGTGAATGGGTCAGAACGATTGACAAGTTAACAGTGTTGCACAGTCCATTTTGAAAATGGTGCTTTTTTTGGTATTAAGTACAGCAGTGGCACTTTTGTACCTACCAAAACTTCAGATAAAATACAATAGAAAACTATGTATTTTGGGAGCAACTGAGGAAAATGGAGAGAATTTGTCTAAAGCTTGTTAATTGGAGTCATTGCTTAAGTAAATTTCATATATGGCAAAGTTGAATTTATTGTTTCAGAATGTATGCTGAACTGAGCAAGGCAAACTATTCATAGAAAAACTAACCCCTTTTTTCATAAATGAGACTGATTTTTACAAATTGAAATAATTCAGTGCATTTATTATGAAAATTTCAGCACAGAGTTTCTTTGTAATATTCTCTGAAAATCTGCAGTTCACAATTCGTAATTTGCCCTGTGTTATGTATTTGCTATATAATAATGTTTCTGCTCCCTGACTAGATGGTTGAGACTTATAAACAAAAGTGACTGAATAAGTCTCTTGGCACAAACCTTTGCATCAACACACATATATTTGTGAAAATTTTGTTTTCCTGAACATTCTTGTAGTCAAAATTACTCTGGTGAATGTTTGGTGAAAGGTTTGTGAATAATATCAAGGAATATTTGGAATGTCTACGAGTACTTTTATGCAGTATTCACCCAGTTCTGATCCTGAGGGCAGTTCTACTTTATTATTCTAGGGATCTGGGGTTAGTTCTTAGGTATTGTCCTTTTTAATTAATAATTAATTAGCTATTTATCGGAAGACTTTGATGGGACTTATGTGTTAAAAACTGAAGAACATTGTTTGTATTTGTTTTATCCCAGAACTCACCCACAAATTGTAGATTTTAATGAGGGGCAACAGACATTTCATTTTATTTTTCCTTTAGGTAAATGTTTTTTTCCTTTTTTTAATATTACAATATCAGAGTTTAGCAATTGAGACATATTTTAAAACTTTGATATTTCACATCTATATTATCAACACACATACACACAAAAACCCCACCTCTAACTATACCATGAAACTTAATTTGAAGCAGATTTCTGAAATAATTTGTTATGAGAACTACCCTTGAGCTATTTGGTCTCATCATGACATCATAAAAATATCATATCTGAATTTTTTATACGTAGGCATTTGAGATGCTACAAGGGAAACCATAAATTACATACAGAAAAAACAACAGTATAGTACATTGTTCATTTTGTGGTCTGCTGCTGAAGTCTTATTTCATATATAGTTACAACAGGTCTGAATTCTTGCAATTAAATATCAGAGGTCAAGCAATGTCTGAAATCATGTTGCTTAGGAGCAGAACTGGTAAAACTTCCAGTTTTTGTTCCACTAAATTGTTATAGTTAAAGCACAAAATTACTAACTTACAAGATTTCTCATTGCATAAGCAGCATTATTTTGCTAAGACAAGTATCAGGGGGTAGCCGTGTTAGTCTGTATCTACAAAAACAACAAAGAGTCTGGTGGCACCTTAAAGACTAACAGATTTATTTGGGCATAAGCTTTCGTGAGTAAAAACCTCACTTCTTCGGATGTTTTTACTCACGAAAGCTTATGCCCAAATAAATCTGTTAGTCTTTAAGGTGCCACCAGACTCTTTGTTGTTTTTGCTAAGACAGTTACTTTGAGAGTCAGCGCTTACCATTCACCCCCCCATCTACAAGCTCAGAAAGCCCTAAAAGCAGTAGGACTAGCATGATTTCACTCAATAGGATGGGGGAAAGCTTCTGAGGAGATATGCTTGGAGATTCCATAACCTTGCATGCTGCAAAACACTGCTTTCTGGGATCTGTCTGTACAGCAACAGAAGGAAGAAGGGCTGGGTGTGGGTCAAAGCAAAGGGTAGAGTGTAACTAGTGGATGTGAAACTACGTAGATTCACTGACCAAATACAGGATCAGGTGAAGGGAATTTGAGCAAGCTAACCTGGTGCTCTGAGGTCAGGAGAAGATATCTCCAATTCTGACAACAGATTCCCAATGCAGAGTCTGTTTATTCACTTTGGGCTGGAGTCTCTTGTCCAGTCCAGCCCTCTTGAATCACTCAGAACAAAGGGGCCAGAAACTGGCCAGGTCTCCATAGCTGTAGATTCTTCCAGGGAAACCCTGTCAGCATGGAGATAACACAATCAGCCCCTAAACATTCATGGCATAACAAGGAGGGGACGGAGCATGGCTGGAGTGTTGCTGCTGTGCTCTGGAAATCCCTAGCTGGCAGGTGGCTCCTGGAAAACTAAACAGCTGTTCTCAGACTGTGATAACTATTCCAGGGGGGAGGGATGGCATAGATCCCCTAGAGAAGCAGAATACTATAACTGGCTTCCTGAATGTCTGCCCCACATTCTTGTGGGACCACCAGAAACTGGCTACAGCAGACAATCTGGGGCTTCATCTTTGTCTCTTCCCCATCGCTCACCAGATTACATTCTTTCCAATTAATTTCCTTCTAAAATATTTACAAGACTAGTGACTGAATTTCATCTCACCTAGCATGTCTTGATAAGGAAGTAAACTATGGTATTCAAATTACTCAAACAATCCAGTTCTGAGGATTTGTAGGGTCAGCAATGTGCACTTCAAAAAAGTTTTTAGCAGATAGTGGTTTTTAGTACTTTCTAAGTATTCCAAGCATACTTTGAAAAAAAGTCTTACTGGTTTGCTTCCTGTTACGTCTATGCTGGACCATCAATGGTAGCTGGTATACTGGAATTGATTTCACAGCATATTACCGATGTAAGCAGAGTCAGGATGAGCTCTACCCTGACATCTGGTGGTGAGTTATGGCGAGTGTGGAAAAGAACTCCAGGGGCTGATCTTGTTTGCATAGGCACACCCACTCGCCTGGCATGAAACAACAGCAACTAAAAGTGGTTACTTTGGCTGGTGTGGGATCCCCAGTTTCTCTGTTATTGGGGCAGGAAGAATAAAGTTTTGTTACCCTGATTCTGTGAATCAAGGCCAGTGGAACTGTTGTATGACAGAAGGACTCACCATTACCTAAGTAGCACTTGCTTGACAAGGGGCATGGGTTACAAAACCCAGTGGATTGAGAGAGGATGGGGGCAGGTATTTGTACCTGATGGTATGGGCCCCCTTTGAGGGCCTGAAACACCAATTGCACCACCTCCTCTTTTCACTGTTGAATGTCAGAGCTAACTTTGATTCGACTAGGAGTCTAGTTACAGGCTGCTGAGCTGAATTCACTTTGGGCCAATGGTGCACCAGCACTGGGGCTCCCCTACTATGAGCTGAAATCACTAGCAGCTGAAATCACAAAAGAGCTAAAGTTATTAAGAGATGAGATCACTGAGTGCTGTGTTAACTAGTAGGGGAGCCTGAAGCTATATTGCTAAGCAGCTGGCGGAGCAATTTGCAGGGAAGACTGGAAGAGCAGCGAGCGGTGCGGAGCCTTGTGGGGACGGTTGGAGCGGCCCAAGGAACGGCGAGTGGAGCTGTTTGCGGGGACGGCTAGAGCGGCTCGTAGAGCAGAGGAGTTCGTGGGACGGCAGGAAGTGGACTGGCTCGTGGTGAAGGCTGCGGCAGAACCCCACGGAGAGACAGCTGGCCGGCCTTGGATCACGTAAGGTGCCCTTAACACCCTGCGTGCCCCCCTTTTACTCTGGGGCTGCACTGACCAGGGACAGAGACTCTGGGAGTTGTTGGACTTTTGGGACTTTGGGTGGTTGCTGGACCCAAGAGACTTTGGGGGTGTTGGACTTTGGGGACTCTGGGTGATTTTTGGGTTGCTGGATTCAAGAACCAAAGGGAAAGGACACAGCCCAATTTGCTGGGGGGGTCTTTTGCTCATGGTTTGTGTTATGAATCCTGTTTGTGGTGTTTTTTTCCAATTTAATGCTGATGTCGTTTACCTCATGTTATTAAACATTTTCTGCTACACTCAGACTCCGTGCTTGCGAGAGGGGAAGTATTGCCTCTTAGAGGCTCCCAGGGGGGTGGTATGTAATTGTCCCAGGTCACTGGGTGGGGACTCGAGCCGGTTTTGCATTGCATTATTGAAACAGAACCCCTAGATACAGAACCCGGCCCTTGTTGCTGCCAACTTAGATGGGCAGAAGGGTTACACCAGAATTGACTCCACACCTACAATTTCCAGCAGAATCAATGGTCAAGTCACCTACCATTAAGCATTCTGAATTTTTTGGCCTCCATATGGGGGTACATTATTTAAACCTCTCTCTTTCCCTGCCTCCTGTGTTTTGACAAATGAATTACCTAATTCAGTGCAGAAGTACTTTCCAAAAACTAGTAAAAATGTCTATGTATGAAACAGAAAAACCTCAATGTTAAAATAATACTAAGAGTTTTACATACAAAACCCACACACATACAGAATAAATTCTGAGTCCTGGTCTATACTATGAGTTTAGGTCGAATTTAGCCATGTTAGTTCAATTTAACCCTGCACCTATCCACACGACGAAGCCATTTTTGTCGACTTAAAGGGCTCTTAAAATCAATTTCTGTACTCCTCCCTGATGAGGGGATTAGCGCTGAAATCAACATTGCCGGGTTGAATTTGGGGTAGTGTGGACACAATGAAACAGTATTGGCCTCTGGGAGCTATCCCAGAGTGTTCCATGGTGACCACTCTGGACAGCACTTTCAACTCAAATGCACTGGCCAGGTAGACAGGAAAAGCCCCGGGAACTTTTGAATGTCATTTTCTGTTTGGCCAGCGTGGCGAGCTGATCAGCACAGGTGACCATGGAGTCCCAGAATTGCAAAAGAGCTCCGGCATGGACCGAACGGGAGGTACTGGATCTGATCGCTGTATGGGGAGAAGAATCCATGCATCAGGCAAGCACACAGCAGGCAAGCAGAGAATCCCTTCTCCCCGGCAGCCAGGAACTGTTCATCACCCTGGAGCCAATACCTTCCCAATCCTCCCAAGGTGAGCTCCCGGACCATGAAGCCGGAGAAGGCACCTCTGGTGAGTGTACCTTTGTAAATATAATACAGGGTTTAAAAGCAAGCGTGTTTAATGTTTAATTTTGCCCTGAAGACTTGGGATGCATTCATGGCCAGTATAGCTACTGGAAAAGTCTGTTAATGTGTCTGGGGATGGACCAGAAATCCTCCAGGGACATTTCCATGAAGCTCTCCTGCAGGTACTCTAAAAGCCTTTGCCATGCGATGGGTGGAGGCCCATTCATGCTGAGCTGTTCGCGTTTGACAGAGAGGGATCTTTCCTGATACTAGCCATGTGGTGGGGGCGGGAAGGGCAAAGCACATGTGGTATGTAATGTGAATCGCTTGATTCAGTGTGAAATAGTCTTCCCTTTGTTCTCTAAAATGTATCTTTTTAAATACTACTTTCGCTTTTTTTCCTCCCGCAGCTGCAAATGTTTCTACGCTCCCCCTATCATCTCCATCCCAGAGGCCAATGAGCCTAATGTGGAAGCAAACTGACATGCTCAGGCATCTGGTGGAGCTGCAGGAAAGGCAGCAGGAGCACAGACCGCCACTGCAGCCCCTGTATAACCGTCTGCCCTCCTCCCCAAGTTCCATAGCCTCGTCACCTAGATGGCCAAGAACACGGGGAGGCGCACAGAAAAAAGGCATGAAACAATTGTCTGCCATTGCTTTCACGGAGGGAGGGGCGACTGATGACATGTATCCAAAACCACCCGTGACAATGTTTTTGCCCTGTCAGGCACTGGGAGCTCAACCCAGAATTCCAATGGGCAGCGGAGACTGCGGGAACTGTGGGATAGATATCCACAGTGCAACGCTCTGAAAGTCGACACTAGCCACCGTACTGTGGATACACTCCACCGACTTAATGCGCTTAATGGGGACACACACAATTGACTTTATAAAATCGCTTCCTAAAAAATCGACTTCTATAAATTCAGCCTAATTTCATAGTGTAGACATACCCTGAGTTATGGTCCTAATTATGCACCAGATTGTCTTTGCCATTTCAGCATATACAATTCTCTTTCAGAGAGTCACACAACACCAAGCAATGTTATATTCTCTGGATGGTTCTTTAACAAATATATGATGCAGTGTCAAAGCAAAAGTGAGGCAGAGCTAGTTTCCTAATTAATTCCTATAGACTATTGCTTTTTCATTTTTTTTAAACATGGCATGGCAATGGAACATTTACGTCATTTAAAAACTATATCAGGGAAGAGAAAATTAGCAAATGTTATCATAAGGTAAAAATCATAGGAAAGTTCTAGCAATGTCCCTAATAACTTATTTGCTATGTTGTAATACAAATATGAAATATAATAGTTCTATGTATAATCTAGGGTGACCGGATGTCCCAATTTTATAGGGACAGTCGCAATATTGGGGGCTTTTTCTTATATAAGCATCTACTACCCCCACCCCGTCCCGATTTTTTACATTTGCTATCTGGTCACCCTAG